>NC_046154.1:221739748-222041659 GCF_011064425.1 Rattus rattus | reverse complement strand
TTGGGCCAGGCACCAGATATCCATGAACACTCAAACAAGGCATTTAAGTGATAGCTATCTGCTAAGATACTGGAACGCTGAATACAATGTCTCCACATTGTGCTTAAGTAGTAAAATGATGTTTCAAGGCTGAATGATGTTATCAAACAAAATGCTTACATTTTGAAAGCAACTCAGATTTAGATTAATTGTGAATTTGAAAGCTGTAAAGAACTATTGATGCATCATTTCTCTTTGGAGCCATAGCTGGAAAAGTTCTTAGAGAGCATTCCATGAAAGATGTGCACAACAATATGTGAACAGCCTATTTAAAATTTAGGTAACATTATTTATACCACTTGCCTCTGCTAATGACTGAATGTGTTGCTTTGTCTACTACCATTCACTGCTCCAGGTAAACTTCCCTCTTCCACAAAGCTCCAAAAAAATAGATGTAACATTGTTTGCACTTTAGAAACAAAGTGATTTTTAACCCATGTCATATGGGTGATATTTATACTTCACATCGACCTTGGAAATAACTAGAACATGCATTATGAAAAGGATGATATCATCATAGTTTGATGGTTAATAACTATTATTTTCTTTATTTTATAAATATTTCAATTAAAATAATTACATTTTTCCCTCTTTCAAACTCCTGCCATATGTTCCAGTCTCTTTTGAATTCATCACACACACACACACACACACACACACACACACACACACACACACACACATTTATATATGCTAAGTCCATTCAGTACTGTTTCTATGAATATTATTGCAAGGCAGACCACTTGGTAATGGTTAACCAATTCGGGTGCAGATTCCTGGGAAAGATTCATTCTCCCTCTCTCAGAAGTCAATAGTTGTCTGTAGTTAACAAGTTAGTCACTTGTGATTTTTGTTAAGATTGGGGTTCCATGCACTTCTTTCCTTCCACATCAGCATGTTTATTGGTATTGTCATTGTCATTGTCCATGTTTTTCAGGCAAGGATATTGTTGGTATATTATAAACAGCTTTGTTGTTGTTTTTCCCACTTTTCTTTTTATTTATTTTTGTCTCATATATCGCATCCTGACTGCAGCTTTCCCTCCCTCAACTCCTCCCAATTTCCCCTACACCTTTCCATCCTCCCAAGATCCACCACTCCTGTTTCACTTCCAGAAAGAGCAAGTATAGTAACTGACCACAACATAACACATCCACTAAGACTACGCTTGAAGCATAGGTAACCCAATGGAAGAAAAGGGTCCCATGAGCAAGCAAAAGAGTCAGAGACTCCCTCATGTTGACTGCTATGAATCCCACAAAACCCCTAGCTGAACGAGCATAGCTTGTGTGCAGTGGACCTAGGACAGATCGATGCAGGCTCCAAGATTGCTACTTCAATTACTGTGAACTGCTATGAACTCTGCCTTTTCGATGGTGTGGGCCATTTTCTTCTGGTTTTCCATGATGTCTCTGACTCTTTCTATCCTTCCTCCCCCTTTTCCACAGGCTTCCCTGAGCTCTGCCTAAAGATAGGCTGTGGGTATTTTCATCTGCTTCTGTGAGCTACTGGAGAAAGCCTTTCTGATGAAGAATGGGCCAGGGATTGATCTATGAGTATAGCAGAATAGCATTAGGAATTGTTTCACGGACTTTTTGTTTTCAGTGGGATGGTCAGTCATGTTTGAGTCTACCCTTAGGTGTAACATGCCTAGATGGTAAGGAAACAGAAGCTGTAGGAATTCCTTATTGTTTTGGTAGACGCATTTTCACAGTAGCCCTCCTGGGCATCTGACTCATATCTTCTTGCTTCCTTGTTCACATAGTATCTTGCTGTTGTAAAAATATAAAAAAATTAAAAAAAAAGTATTGGTGTCTTTTTGAGCCTTGAGGGTAGGTGATTGATGAAGACACACTATTGAGATCTGAGGGTTTCTAAAATCAATCTCTCATGCATGTTGTCTAGTGAGTGCTAATTTCCTATTTCTTGTAAGAGGAAGCATTTCTTATTATGGCTGTGCCAGCAATTGATCTATGGGTATGGCAAAGTATTGTTAATGAGTGTTTGTATTTGTTCTGTTAGCAGAACAGTGGAATTTGATTTTTCCCAAGGTCCATGGTGTATTGCTCAGATTTTAGGCCAACTGGGCAGTGTAGGGCAGGTATTGCCTCCATCTCAAGGTGTGGTTCTTAAGTCCATTCAGAGAATGATTTGTTTATCCCATATTTGTGCATCCTTCACCTCATCACATCTTGCAGGCAAGGAACTACGTATATTACAGATTTTGTAGCTGATTCATTGGTTACATTTCTTCTCTGCTAGTTAATCTTCCATGACCATGAATAAAAAATTTAGGTGACAGTAGTCACCTTAGTCAGTAGGGGTGGAGGTTCTACATAGGCAACAACTTGTCTTCTCAGTATTTAATGAGATATGTAAGTATTGTTGCCAGCAACTGAATATTACCATCAATTGGTGGGAAGTAACAAACAGCCTTGTGATATCCTGAGATGTTTGGATGTTTCCATAGAAATGAATGAATACTGTTTCAATTATTTCTCAGACATTTCAATTTATTATATTGACTATTCCTCTGTTTTTATATGCAACACATCTTCAATTGTGTTGTACAATTTCTTGATATTTTTGTTCTCTATATATCCTCTGCATTAATCATCTGTCAGATATGTAGTAGGCAAAGATTCTCTGCCTCTTTTGTACTTCCTCTTCAGATGATGAATGTTTTCTTAACTAGACTTGAGACATTGTGGCTCTCAGAACATCTCAAAAACTCAACATGGTGGGCATGAAAATTACTTAATGTTTCTGAACATTTCTTTTGCAGCACTGTGCTGGTAGTTGTAGGATCAAAGAATACACATTTCCATAAAATGTATTGCTGGATTATGGATTCTAGCATATTAGAAGTCTATGTGAACCAGTAAGGAATCTCAGCCAAGCAAATTAATCATTGTAGAGCCAGAGTGAATCTATTGCTCTGGTTTTGGAGATTGTGGGAGTGTGATTTCAATAGTTATGAGGACTAGTTATATTCCTAGTATGGAATATGCCGTAGAATTAAAGAATTACTTCAGTAGTCACACTGATGTTAATATTCACTAGATAAGGAGAAAAGACTCGATCAAAGTATTCTGTGCTTCTCTCCATTCTAAGTGTTTAAAGTATTCTAATTCAATTTCATTATTATATCCATTTTAAGTGAGAAAAGAAAGGCACACATTGTTTTGAAATTTTAATTTATTATTGTTTGCAAATATTTTCCATATCCAGCCTCTATTTCCTCCCTTGCATTCCTCCTGAGCTTCTTACCAATACAGGTACCCTGCAATTTTATGTGTGATTTTTGTTGTAAGATATGAACCTAAACAGGCGAGGGGTCATGTGCTATCCTTGGGTGACTTATGAGGAGCCATCAAACAAAGACAACTCTCTCTTTTTAGTTGCAGCAAAAACCATTGTTCGGGTGGTATTTGGGCCTCCAGAACCTGTTTCTACTGTGCTAGAATTTTTAAATAATTTGGCATTTACACTTGTATGCAGGTGCATATTCACATGCATTCTTTGCTCCTTCTCTTTAAATGATGTTGAACTCAGTCATTCAGCAAGTATTTATTATTTGTTCATTGAATATCTGTTGCTCCATGTCAAATACAACCTCCCCCAAAATTAGTAGTATTGCCAAAAGTCTCTCTTTTTGTCAAACTGTATTAAATGCATAAAATGGGTATGAAGCCAATAGATTTCATATTATTAAAGTTGTCATAGGAATAAATATGTGACTGAGAATGTAATATGTCACTTTAATATAATATGAGGAATGAGGAGACCCTCACTATTTAAGATACAATATAAATAAGAGCAAAAGCAGTTAAATGGTAGTGGTCTAGAAGCACCATTATTTAGAACACAAAGCTTAAATGTTTTGTTACCCATACCAACATGTTTTGGAGCTTTGTTGATTGACTGATAGAGGAGCTAGGCTGCTGGTATATATATACATATTTTTAGTTTTAGTTTTTCTTTTACTAAAACGATAGTGCTGTTTAGTATTTTAGGAGAATATAGCAATCTAGGTGGATGAAATATTGGATTACACCTGTGGTTCTTGAGATTTAAATATTCTGAAGTGGTATCTATTTACAGCTAAAGCATGAGATAATTCATGTTTTGGATAAGATTCTTTATAAGTCTCTTTCTCTATTCTTATCCATTACCAGATGTAGTTATTGTTATTTTTATTTCCCATTGTAATAAGTTTTGGTTAAAGAGTTTTACTTAGTCTAAAATTAAAAAGAAAATTACAGTTCCAAAATAAGGCCTACATACTCTTATATCACATATCTCCACTTCAGCCCTGTTTTTTCCACTTTTTCTCCTAGATTTTTCATAAACAATCATCATGTTTTCTTGTCTATGTGTACATATTTTGTTTTTTCTGTGAGGTCTTCTCATCTCTGTATCTTCTTTCTTCCCAAAACCTACACCACCAACAGACCCACCAGCACCAACACAAACATTCACACCGTGAAACATATTTCTTACTTCATTTAGTCAAATTCTACTCATTAGTTGTTTGATTCACATCATCCTCATCCATTATCAGTGTGCATATAAGAATGATTATAAGTAAGATTTTAGCGTACTTCTAACATATCATTGCATATAACACATAGTAGGAATGCAGTAATAACTTACTTGATGAGCCATGGAAAGTATTGGACTAAATGTAAAGATCACTATAAGATATATATCTTATATATATATGAAAGAATAAATACAGAAGAATGCAACATTATGAAATTCTACTCACTATTTTGATGATTAATTAGAGGCTAACAAAGCTTCCCTCTATGAAGACATGGGTAAACAATTGTATGTCAGATAAAAGGTTCCTTAGAGGAAACAGGAATTAAACAGATACCTCAAAAAAAAAGGACTGAGGATAATAAAATTAGTAGTTTGCCCTATCTCAGACTATAAAGTCATCCTGTAACCCATATTCAGTATGTTATTCATATTCGGTACATATTAGGGGAATAAGAAAAATTACTCCAACTCTTGCTTATTTCATGCAATTATGGATAAAATTATGATTATATGAACAGATTAAGTTTGATCTTTTTCTTTGTTTTGTGGAAATGTGTGCATTTTTATAAATGCATATTACTGAAAGTGTGTGCATGTGTCTGAGAGAGACAGAGAGAGAGAGACAGAGAGATGGAGACAGAGAAAGACAGAGAGTGAGAGAGAGAGAGAGAGAGAGAGAGAGAGAAAGAGAGAGAGAGAGAAGAAGAGAAGGAGGAGGAAGAAGAGGAGGAGGAGGAGGAGGAGGAGGAAGAGAGTGAGGGAGGTAGGGAAGGGGGAGAGAGAACATTTAGAGGTTGATTATGTATGTACAAAACTGAAGTTTATGTTGTGTGTCTTTTTTGACCTGTCTTCAATTTGTTATTTGTTGAAGAAAGGTCACACTTGGAATTGTAACTTTACCAATTTCAGCTACTTAGTTGACCAGATATCTCTATAGGTTTGGGGAATTAGGACTGTAGTCTTCTTGCTTGAGTCACAAGGAATTTGGATGCTGTCTAGGTTAATCAACAGTTAATGATATGAAAGAGAGATATAAAACATTAAAAATCCACTGAATTCCATTGTAATAATGTGGATTATTAGGTTCCTAGGGTTTCTGGAATAATAGTATCATGAGTTAGGTAGATTATTGTGACAGTTCTTCCTCTATTCTTTGATGGACTCTTGTCCTGAGACCATGCTGGCCCAGACACTGTTATCCTCACTTTCAGGCACAAGTGGCAGTGTTATAAATGTGTACATGTATGACATATCACTTGACTAAAATTTATTTTGATATCTAGATTTTTGATTCCTTTATTTTTTCTCTCCTCTCCCTTTTCATTCTCAGCTTTTCCATCCCATCCTTTTCCTTCTTCCCTTCTTTCCTTCCTTCCTTTTTCTACCTAAAGAGACAAGCAAAGCTTTTGCTTATTTTTGAGATTTTTAAAAAACTACATCTCTTCCTTCCTTTTTCTCATTCCAAGTACCCCCATATTCTCCCCTATTTTTCCTTCAAATTAATACTCTCCTTTTTATAAATTGTTATTTCATGTTTATACATTATATATGTATATATACCTATGTATAACCTGTGGAGTTATGCAATTAAGTTTAATGATAAGAAAAGCTGTTATTATGTTCAAACAAGTAAGTTATTGTGTTCAAACATGTTCATGCCACCTGAAAGCTATACGAGATTCTTTCTTGTTTCCTACCTTCTGGGGATCAGCCAATATTTGTATTGTATTATCCATGTGAATCACTATGATCTCTTCACTCCCAAAGCATGGCTATGTCTCTATGTCTCATTATTTCTTTTTATAAAAATAACAGTCATTAAATTAAAGATTTGCTCCAATCAAATATTAAGAGAACTTACCTGGCTATTTTCCAATTACTATTTCACACAATGATCCGAGATTCAAGAAAGATATTAGCTTAAGGGACACCATTCAATGTGGCACAAGAGGTATGATATGATACATGTTTATCCTGAGATATTGTCAGCAACAACCTAAAGTTCTAGAATTATTTTAAGGAGAAAAAATTCAGAAACTGAGTAAACCAAATTACTTAATACATCCTATTATTTGATGAGTTTTAGTATTTTGCTTCAATGTCAAAGGACAAACAGATGAAATTGATTTCTTCTCTCATTTCCAACCTTTAGTTTTATGAGAGTTCTTTTTTTTTTTTTTTAGGATTTGTATATATATATGGCCATTATTATTATTATTAATCTGAGTATTTCTTATATACATTTTTAATGTTATTCCCTTTCCGGTTTCCGGGCAAACATCCCCCTCCACCTCCACTTCCTTATGGGTGTTCCTCCCAACCCCCCCCATTGCTGCCCTCTCCCCAACAGTCTAGTTCACTAGGGGTTCAGTCTTAGCAGGACCCAGGGCTTCCCCTTCCACTGGTGCTCTTACTAGGATATTCATTGCAACCCTCGAGGTCAGAGTCCAGGGTCAGTCCATGTATAGTCTTTGGGTAGTGGCTTAGTCCTTGAAACCTGGTTGGTTGGCATTGCTGTACATATGGGGTCTCGAGCTCCTTCAAGCTCTTCCAGTTCTTTCTCTGATTCCATCAACAGGGGTCCTGTTCTCAGTTCAGTGGTTTCCTGCTGGCATACGCCTCTGTATTTGCTGTATTCTGGCTGTGTCTCTCATGAGCGATCTGCATTCACATTTTGATCATCCGTCTTGAGTTTCATTTGTTCTAGGCATCTAGGGTAATTCAAGCATTTGGGCTAATAGCCACTTATCAATGAGTACATACCATGTATGTCTTTCTGTGATTGGGTTAGCTCACTCAGGATGATAGTTTCAGTTCAACCATTTGCCTACGAATTTCCACAAAGTCATTGTTTTGATAGCTGAGTAATATTCCATTGTGTAGATGTACCACATTTTTTCTGTATCCATTCCTCTGTTGAAGGGCATCTGGGTTCTTTCCAGCTTCTGGCTGTTATAAATAAGGCTACGATGAACATAGTGGAGCACGTGTCTTTTTTATATGTTGGGGCATCTTTTGGGTATATGCCCAGGAGAGGTATAGCTGGATCCTCAGGCAGTTCAATGTCCAATTTTCTGAGGAACCTCCAGACAGATTTCCAGAATGGTTGTAGCAGTCTGCAACCCCACCAACAATGGAGGAGTGTTCCCCTTTCTCCACATCCTCGCCAGCATTTGCTGTCACCTGAGTTTTTGATCTTAGCCATTCTCACTGGTGTGAGGTGAAATCTCAGGGTTGTTTTGATTTGCATTTCCCTTATGACTAATGATGTTGAACATTTCTTTAGGTGTTTCTCAGCCATTCGGCATTCCTCAGCTGTGAATTCTCTGTTTAGCTCTGAACCCCATTTTTTTTAATAGGGTTATTTGCCTCCCTGCTGTCTAACTTCTTCAGTTCTTTGTATATTTTGGATATAAGCCCTCTATCTGTTGTAGGATTGGTAAAGATCTTTTCCCAATCTGTTGGTTGCCGTTTTGTCCTAACCACAGTGTCCTTTGCCTTACAGAAGCTTTGCAGTTTTATGAGATCCCATTTGTCGATTCTTGATCTTAGAGCATAAGCCATGGGTGTTTTGTTCAGGAAATTTTTTCCAGTGCCCATGTGTTCCAAATGCTTTCCCAGTTTTTCTTCTATTAGTTTGAGTGTATCTGGTTTGATGTGGAGGTCCTTGATCCACTTGGACTTAAGCTTTGTACAGGGTGATAAGCATGGATCGATCTGCATTCTTCTACATGTTGACCTCAGTTGAACCAGCACCATTTGCTGAAAATGCTATCTTTTTCCATTGGATGGTTTTGGCTCCTTTGTCAAAAATCAAGTGCCCATAGGTGTGTGGGTTCATTTCTGGGTCTTCAATTCTGTTCCATTGGTCTATCTGTCTGTCTCTGTACCAATACCATGCAGTTTTTATCACTATTGCTCTGTAATACTGCTTGAGATCTGGGATAGTGATTCCCCTGAAGTCCTTTTATTGTTGAGGATAGTTTTAGCTATCCTGGGTTTTTTGTTATTCCAGATGAATTTGCAAATTGTTCTGTCTAACTCTTTGAAGAATTGGATTGGTATTTTGATGGGGATTGCATTGAATCTGTAGATCGCTTTTGGTAGAATGGCCATTTTTACTATATTAATCCTGCCAATCCATGAGCATGGGAGATCTTTCCATCTTCTGAGATCTTCTTCAATTTCTTTCTTCAGAGTCTTGAAGTTCTTATTGTACAGATCTTTCCCTTGCTTGGTTAAAGTCACCCCGAGGTACTTTATATTATTTGGGTCTATTATGAAGGGTGTCGTTTCCCTAATTTCTTTCTCGGCTTGTTTCTCTTTTGTGTAGAGGAAGGCTACTGATTCATTTGAGTTAATTTTATACCCAGCCACTTTGCTGAACGTGTTTATCAGATTTAGTAGTTCTCTGGTGGAATTTTTTGGGATCCTTAAATATACTATCATATCATCTGCAAATAGTGATATTTGACTTCTTTTTTCCGATCTGTATCCTTGACCTCCTTTTGTTGTCTTATTGCTCTGGCTAGAACTTCAAGAACTATATTGAATAAGTAGGGAGAGAGTGGGCATTGTCTAGTCCCTGATTTTTAGTGGGATTGCTTCAAGTTTCTCTCCATTTAGTTTAATGTTAGCAACTGGTTTTGCTGTATATGGCTTTTTACTATGTTTAGGTATGGGCCTTGGAATTCCTATTCTTTCCAGGACTTTTTATCATGAAGGGTGTTGAATTTTGTCAAATGCTTTCTCAGCATCTAATGAAATGATCATGTGGTTTTGTTCTTTCAGTTTGTTTATATAATGGATCACGTTGATGGTTTCAGTATATTGAACCATCCCCTGCATGCCTGGGATGAAGCCTTCTTGATCATGGTGGATGATTGTTTTGATGTGCTCTTGGATTCGGTTTGCCCGAATTTTTTTGAGTATTTTTGCATCGATGTTCATAAGGGAAATTGGTCTGAAGTTCTCTTTCTTTGTTGGGTCTTTGTGTGGTTTAGGTATAAGAGCAATTGTGGCTTCACAGAAGGAATTGGGTAGTGCTCCATCTGTTTCATTTTTGTGGAATAGTTTGGATAATATTGGTACGAGGTCTTCTATGAAGGTCTGATAGAATTCTGCACTAAACCCGTCTGGACCTGGGCTCTTTTTGGTTGGGAGACCTTTAATGACTTCTTCTATTTCCTTAGGAGTTATGGGGTTGTTTAACTGGTTTATCTGTTCCTGATTTAACTTCGGTACCTGGTATCTGTCTAGGAAATTGTCCATTTCCTGCAGATTGTCAAGTTTTGTTGAATATAGGCTTTTATAGTAAGATCTGATGATTTTTTGAATTTCCTCTGAATCTGTAGTTATGTCTCCCTTTTCATTTCTGATTTTGTTAATTTGGACACACTCTCTGTGTCCTCTCGTTAGTCTGGCCAAGGGTTTATCTATCTTGTTGATTTTCTCAAAGAACCAACTTTTGGTTCTGTTGATTCTTTCTATGGTCCTTTTGTTTCTACTTGGTTGATTTGGCTCTGAGTTTGATTATTTCCTGCCTTCTACTCCTCCTGGGTGTATTTGCTTCTTTTGTTCTAGAGCTTTTACGTGTGCTGTCAAGCTGCTGACATATGCTCTCTCCTGTTTCTTTCTGCAGGCACTCAGCACTATGAGTTTTCCTCTTAGCACAGCTTTCATTGTGTCCCATAAGTTTGGGTATGTTGTATCTTCATTTTCATTAAATTCTAAAAAGTCTTTAATTTCTTTCTTTATTTCTTCCTTGACCAGGTTATCATTGAGTAGAGCATTGTTCAATTTCCACGTATATGTGGGCATTCTTCCCTTATTGTTATTGAAGTCCAGTTTTAGGCCGTGGTGGTCCGATAGCATGCATGGGATTATTTCTATCTTTCTGTACCTGTTGAGGCCCGTTTTTTGACCAATTATATGGTCAATTTTGGAGAAAGTACCATGAGGAGCTGAGAAGAAGGTATATCCTTTTGCTTTTAGGGTAGAACGTTCTATAAATATCCGTTAAGTCCATTTGGCTCATGACTTCTCTTAGTCTGTCTACGTCTCTGTTTAATTTCTGTTTCCATGATCTGTCCATTGATGAAGTGGGGTGTTGAAATCTCCTACTATTATTGTGTGAGGCAATGTGTGTTTTGAGCTTTAGTAAGGTTTCTTTTACGTATGTAGGTGCCCTTGTATTTGGGGCATAGATATTTAGGATTGAGAGTTCATCTTGGTGGATTTTTCCTTTGATGAATATGAAGTGTCCTTCCTTATCTTTTTTGATGACTTTTAGTTGAAAATTGATTTTATCTGATATTAGAATGGCTACTCCAGCTTGCTTCTTCTGACCATTTGCTTGGAAAGTCGTTTTCCAGCCTTTCACTCTGAGGTAGTGTCTGTCTTTGTCTCTGAGGTGTGTTTCCTGTAGGCAGCAGAATGCAGGGTCCTCGTTGCGTATCCAGTTTGTTAATCTATGTCTTTTTATTGGGGAGTTGAGGCCATTGATGTTGAGAGATATTAAGGAATAGTGATTATTGCTTCCGGTTGTATTCATATTTGGATGTGAGGTTATGTTTGTGTGCTTTTCTTCTCTTTGTTTTGTTGCCAAGACGATTAGTTTCTTGGTTCTTCTAGGGTATAGCTTGCCTCCTTATGTTGGGCTTTACCATTTATTATCCTTTGTAGTGCTGGATTTGTAGAAAGATATTGTGTAAATTTGGTTTTGTCATGGAATATCTTGGTTTCTCCATCTATGTTGATTGAGAGTTTTGCAGGATACAGTAACCTGGGCTGGCATTTGTGTTCTCTTAGGGTCTGTATGACATCAGTCCAGGATCTTCTGGCCTTCATAGTTTCTGGCGAAAAGTCTGGTGTGATTCTGATAGGTCTGCCTTTATATGTTATTTCTTGACCTTTTCCCTTACTGCTTTTAATATTCTTTCTTTATTTTGTGCGTTTGGTGTTTTGACTATTGTGTGACGGGAGGTGTTTCTTTTCTGGTCCAATCTATTTGGAGTTCTGTAGGCTTCTTGTATACCTATGGGTATCTCTTTTTTTTAGGTTAGGAAGTTTTCTTCTATGATTTTGTTGAAGATATTTACTGGTCCTTTTGAGCTGGGAGTCTTCACTCTCTTCTATACCTATTATCCTTAGGGTTTGATCTTCTCATTGAGTCCTGATTTCCTGTATGTTTTGGACCAGTAGCTTTTTCCTTTTTTTATTATCTTTGACAGTTGAGTCAATGATTTCTATGGAATCTTCTGCTCCTGAGATTCTCTCTTCCATCTCTTGTATTCTGTTGGTGAAGCTTGTATCTACAGCTCCTTGTCTCTTCTTTTGGTTTTCTATATCCAGGGTTGTTTCCATGTGTTCTTTCTTGATTGCTTCTATTTCCATTTTAATTCCTTCAACTGTTTGATTGTGTTTTCCTGGAATTCTTTCAGGGATTTTTGTGACTCCTCTCTATGGGCTTCTACTTGTTTATTTATATTTTCCTGGAATTCTTTTAGGGATTTTTGTGACTCCTCTCTATGGGCTTCTACTTGTTTATTTATATTTTCCTGAATTTTTTAGAATTTTTTGATTCCTCTCTGTAGGCTTCTACTTGTTTATTTATGTTTTCCTGTGTTTCTCTAAGGGAGTTCTTCATGTCTTTCTTGAAGTCCTCCAACATCATGATCAAATATGATTTTGAAACTAGATCTTGCTTTTCTGGTGTGTTTGGATATTCAGTGTTTGCTTTGGTGGGAGAATTGGGCTCCGATGATGCCATGTAGTCTTGGTTTCTGTTGCTTGGGTTCCTCGCTTGCCTCTCGCCATCAGATTATCTCTAGTGTTACTTTTGTTCTGCTATTTCTGACAGTGGCTAGACTGTCTTATAAGCCTGTGTTTCAGGAGTGCTGTAGACCTGTTTTCCTGTTTTCTTTCAGCCAGTTATGGGGACAGAGTGTTCTGCTTTCGGCGCGTAGTTTTCTTCTCTACAGGTCTTCAGCTGTTCCTGTGAGCCTGTGTCTTGAGTTCACCAGGCAAGTCGTTTGTAGCAGAAAAGTTTGTCTTACCTGTGGTCCCCCAGGCTCAAGTTTGCTAGTGGGGTGTTGCCTATGGCTCTCCACGGCCTCAGCAGCCAGGAAGATCTGCTGCCCTTCCGGGAGGTTCCGTGCACCAGGGTTCCAGATAGCTTTTTTGTTTTCCTCTGGGGTCAGTACTGTGTGCAGTGCAGTCTCTTCTGGTTTCCCAGGCGTGTCCGCCTCTCTGAAGGTTTAGCTCTCCTCCCACGGGTTGGGTGCAGAGAACTGTTTATCCCGTCGGTCCTTCAGGTGCGGTGTCTCAGGCAGTGGATCTGCTGCTCCTGGGCCTCCCTCTACCTTTTATGAGAGTTCTAAGCAGATGTTAGACCATAGCATTGATGTGGGGCTGTGGAAATAACGTGATGCTCATTGATACTAATTTACAACTTCACATCTATTGCACAGTAAAACTGAGTAAGAAAACTAATTCTTTCCATGTACCATGAATGACAGAAACCAAGTTTAATGCCTGAATTAAAATGAGCTATAATTCCTTAAAACAATAAAATAAGTCATTATTGCTGCATCAATTGAAGAAAATTTATTTAAAAAAAGGAAACTCAGTTTTTGTAGTAATATCCATAGTTCTCCATTATCTGAGTTGATCCCTCCTTTGCACTCCGTTCAAATAATGAATACCTCAAAATCTAGAAAGATAAGTGGTTCTCTTATAGTGCTTTATATTTTCCTAAGTCTTTCCATTATTTCCTTACAGTTACCTCTTATTTTTAGAACAACGTTCCTATAAAACCTAAATTCAGGTAGTCACTTTTTAAAATTTCTAGTAATTTTTCATTAAACGTAATAAAATATTGTGCTTTTTTCTACTCTGGGCATTCTTCTTAACAATTGTATGTTTGTTGGTTGGTTTGCTTGTTTGTATTCTTTATCCTTTGGTTTCACATCTTCTCTCTTCTGTAGTGTGTTACTCAGAAGAAATAATCACTGACCAGCAAGTTATTTTATAAAAATACTGAAGTAAAGGCAGGAAGACTTTTAAAGTTGTGGTAGCAATTTACAGAAGTCAATTCATTATTCTCTGTTGATTCATCTCTCTCTCTCTCTCTCTCTCTCTCTCTCTCTCTCTCTCTCTCTCCCTCCTCCCCCCGTGTGTGTGTGTGTGTGTGTGTGTGTGTGTGTGTGTGTGTGTGTGTGTGTGTGTGTGTGTGTGTGTGTGTGTGTGGTGTGTGTGTATTTCCAGAATTGTTTCTCTGTCATTAGAAACGATATTGTCTAGCTAATTAACCTTTTATAAATGGCTTCTGGTTAGATGATAATGAATCACCAAGAATCCATCACTGAAGTTTGTGTTCAACATGGCTTTTCTTTTCTGCCCTGAATCTGAAATTTATAACAATTTAGAGTTGAAAAAACATTACTTGTTCTTAGCATTTATTCCAGTAATTTCCTCTTGTAGAAGTAGTCATTCTTCGTGTCTGGTGTGATGTTCCTAAGTATGACAGTAATCTTTGTAATAGGTGAAATACTGAAGGTGTAGGCTGTTAAGGATGGGAATATTAAAATATGTTCTCACTAGTCTCTGTATTAGTCATGTCGAATGAGTTAGTTTGTGTTTTTATGTAACATTCTCTTTAGCTGTCTTTCTTTTCTGCATAAGTAGCAAAATATAACACATGTAAAACATTCATTTTCTGTAATTGCAAACTTGTTTCTCAATTGAAAAACCATTTAGTTTGTTTGAAAAATTCCTAGAGAAAATAAAATGTAGCAGTATCATTGATGTTAACTATCTTTTAATTAGTTTCTATGAGGCTTAGATTCAGAGATTTCTATTGGTCTTTAAATAAATCAAATATCAGCTTAAATCAGAATCATGTGTTTTTAAATATTTTTATTGGATATTTTATTTATTTACATTTCAAATGTATCCTCTTTCCTGGTTTCCCCTCCAGGAAGTCCCCTATCTCTTCTGCCCTCCCCCTATTTCTATGAGAGTCCTACTCCACCCACCGACCTACCCACTCCATCCTCCCTGCACTGGCATTCTCCTACACTGGGGCATTGAGCCTTCCCAGGAACAAGGGTCTCAAACCATAATGATAACTGCAAATGCTAAATTCCCACATACATATCTTATGGTACATTGTTGTTCCAGGATGAATCTTAATTCTAACATTAGATGCAGTAGAATCACACTGAGCTCAGCACAATACAGCTGTGTGGTTTGGGTACTTTTAAGCCTCCTTTCAATTGTTTTCTCATTGGTAAATTAGAAATCATTATAGAACTACTTACTTAGATATAAGATTTCTTTGCAGGTCAATTGTGATACTATTAACAAAGTGTTTATAATTTTGCCTGGAAACCTCCACACATTGAGCTGTTATTAGATATCAGTAACCTTCCTAAATACAAGGAGTTCTATAATGAACCTTGACACTAGACACTATTGAACAAATAAAGACACAAATGCATCTTTCTAAACTGTGATCATACCAAGAAATAATAACTACAACAAAACAACATCAACAAAAGCCAGCTAGGTTTTACAACCCACCTAACATGATTTACGGGGCAGCAATAAAGTGTTAGATGCAAAAATATTCGAACAAAAGAGTATGTTTCCTTACTTTGATTGTAGGATTTTTTTTAAAGAATAGTAATTGAGAGTTTAGAAATAAAGATATATTTTATTCTTTCAATACTTTTTGTAATTTTGCATGTACATATACGCACTGAGCTTTTCAGAAAAAGAATAAACACGGTATGCTTAATTTTTTAGCCTACCAGCTAAGAGTGTGCCAGCCTCCACCACCTGTCCCTAATGCAGAAATTCTGACAGAAGATGATGAGTTTGAAATAGGTAAAGTCTTTAAAATTACTTTCAAAGAATACCTTTATAGCAGGACTGTCTTTCTTTCAAATAAATATATATACAATTGGAACAGCCTGTAGGTTGATGAGATTTGTTGAGATTATGAAGGAAGGAGACCAGTCAAAAGAAGAAATGGAACACTGAAAAACACCTATCAATGCTGTTTTCCTAGGACATTAAATTTGTTTTGTGAGCTTGAAGAAATGATGTTTCACAATCCATGGATACTTTAGTAATAAACAATAGATGGAAATCTAACAATATGAGGATCATGCCTATGTAAACCAAATTATTCCCTTCTGACCGCAGCTTCAATGTACCTGATATTCATCATGAAGCTAACTTCTGCCTTCATTCGTGCTTTCAAGCCTCGTTTGTTCAATGTTCAAGAGTTATCCTTGCTTATAATTGATGGTATTTTTAAACTGATTAAAAATGAGTAAATGTGAAGAATTCTGCTGCTAAATTAAAACAGCTCTTCAGCTGCAGTGTGCGGCTTGCCTGAAGGCTCCTTTCTTTCTCATTAACAGGCGATATTATCAGATACCAGTGTCTTCCAGGGTTTACCTTGGTCGGCAATGCAATTCTGACATGCAGATTAGGAGAGCGACTGCAGATGGACGGGGCACCTCCAGTTTGTCAAGGTACTGATGTTCCACAGTTATTTACTTAGTTACCTTTTTTTTTTTATCCCGAGACAAGATCTTGCTGTATAGTCCAGGTTCCACTCATATTGGAGTTTCACCAGCCACTGCCTCCTGAGTGCTGGGATTACACACAAAGCAATACCAAATTGTGGGTATTGACTTTGTAAACATTTGGTCTGAATTTAAGTCAGATTAGAAAACACTTAAAAGAAAATATTTTTAGTACTGATATTGTGACTCTGAGTTATAAAATTCAATTATTTCTTAGGTGGACCAATTAAAAAATCTTTCCTTTTTTCTGAGATTTATTTTTTTATAATTAGCCTAATATCAGTTCAACTTACATGAAGTATTTTTTTCTCTACAAGGTATGAAAAAAAAATAAAGGAAAAGGGGAAGAATTCCTAAAAGAAAGCCAGAGGTTATAACTAATTTTATTAGGAAAAAAGTATTCTAATCGCTTGCTACAGAACTCATTTACTACATGTAAGAATAAAAAGATGAGGATTAAGCACATGGGCACAAACCTAAGCAAGCAAGCAAGGAGGCAAGCGAGCTAACAAGTAACATTTAATTGAGCTGACTACGTAAGCATCACAGTGGAAGACCAGGCCAATCCACTGACAGCAAACCATGATCAGAGCATATCCCAGGAAGCTGTAAAATAATAAGTAACTGGTTGTGAGTCAGACACAGCTTAATGAAGGCAAGAAACCCCCAGTTCCAAGTGGGCAATGAAAGTTTTATTAGAAAAAGCTTAACAAGAAGATTGTCTAAATGTCTGTTGAACATGAAAAGAGCTATATAAGAGAACTAGATATGGATTTGGAGGAATTTACTCTGTCACCGAGGCAGTTAAAGACAGGACTTGAAAGAATAATATAGAGAGGTTCACATACAATTGACTGTGGATTTGTGCTACCTCACAGTACCTTACCTATGGTAGTTAATTTCAACAAAGGGGGACTGCTTTATTATATTTTATTATTAGAGTTTCTTGGCTCATTCCTTCATTCCAAGTTTTTGTTACATACAAAAATCTGTTTCCTGAATAGTAAGTTGTTACTAGAAAACCTAAAACAGGAATCATGGGACCGGTTTGACTGATATCTGTTTTCTCAGCACTCTAAAGGCTAAAGCAGGAGGATTATCCACACATTAGAAGTCAACCTGAAGTGTATCCTGAGCCTGAAGCCAGTCTGAACTACAAAGTGGGGTTATGGCTCAAGGAGCAGTAATAAGTTATTACTTTAATCATTAACAATACAAAGGAGCATATGATTTCCTACCTCATTGAAATCCTTGTGAAATGAAGAAGAGTCTTCAGAGGAGTACACTAAATTAGCAGGAAGAAAGTCAGTTATGGACGAGCCACACTCTGCAATATCTTAGGACTTTGGTCAGGGTTTCCTGAACATCCGGAAGTTGCTAAATATTCATTGTGATGTCTGTAACTTATATCCACAATGTGGATGCCATTCATTCAGCTACTTTCTGCACAGAAGACTTTCCTGTAGTCTGTCTAGGATTGTATAAAATTCATATTCAGGTGGAGATAAAAATAAATGGAGAATAAAAGGTCTTCTGTTCTCAACATAGGATATAGGGCATGGAAAAAATATTTGAGTAGGTGTAGAAGATGTGAACCATTAGGGCCCTAGGTCAAAACATGCAAGCTAAATTGCAAACTCTTGGATAGAAAGTTTCCATGTTAAATCCTAATTAAATAGTTCTTACAATGAAAGTAAACAAATGAATCTGGACAATCTTAGTGTTTTACAGTCCAGCTTTCCTGTGTTTTCAAGGTCTTTGTTCTAAAATCAGAATGTTCTTACTTTAATTAAAACAGAGTTCTTCTGTCTTATTATTCTTAGTTTAATAGCTAATCACAGAACACTTTAGAGGCTAGCCAGTATGTAACTAATCATCTTTTAGAATAAGTCTAGGGCATTTCTTTATGAATTAGTTGACAAGTTATTTAAGCAAAAAATGACTTAAAAGTTTTCAGTTAAAATTCACAAAATTACCAAATACTCAGTCCTCTAAAAATCCTCCAAATATATAGTTTTCAGTCGATTTATAAATTTAACAATTTATAAAAAATGCATACTTAAAGGGACCGGATATAGATCTCTCCTGAGAGACACATCCAAAGCATGTCCAATACAGAGGTCAATGCGAGCAGCAAACCACCATAATGAGACCAGGACCCACTTGGGCGTAATTAGAGAAAGTATTGAAAGAGCTGAAGGAGCTTGCAACCCCATAAGAACAACATTGCCAACCAACCAGAGCTTCCAGGGACTAAACCACTACCCAAAGACTATACATGGGATGACCCAGGGCTCCAACTGCATATGTAGTAGAGACTAACCTTATTGAGGCTTTGGAAGGGGAAGGGGAAGCCTTTGGCCCTGCCAAGGTTGGACCCCCAGTGCAGGGGAATATCGGGGGAGGTAGTAAGGGGGATGTATGGGATCAATACCTGAATAGGGGACGGGGAGGGGAGGGAATGGGGATTATGAACAGGAAACCATGAAGGGGAATAACATTTGAGATGTAAGTAAAGAAATATATCTAATAAAAATTTTAAAAAAATAATATTTTTATTTTTTCTAAAAAAGAGATTGTCATCTTCATATTTGACACTAGATCACACACTTAACAATAATATATTTATCACTATATTTTACAATAACTTAGAAAAATTGGAAAATTAATTCTGGACCATTTTCTCTTTAAATCTTTCCATTTTCCCCTCATTTGAAGAAACACTTTACATTTCTATAATCTAGTGTTTTGTTTTGTGTTTTTTACTTTTTTTCTATTCTTGTACTATATGGAAACATTAAATCAAAAATATTAACCTCTAACCTATTTATGTGAAACCATTTATTTAAAGGTGTACTTAAATAAATTTAAGCTAATTTTATTCATTATGTTTGGTGTTTTAGGCATAGTTTATATAAACACATTAATAAGATCATGACCTAATTATTTTGATTCAGTGAAGTCTAATGCCAAAATCATATAATTACATGCATGCTAGTTGAATCAGAAAATGGCATGTGATGGCTTTCCAATCCATCAAAACCTTAAACTTTATGTATCCCAATGCATCACTGATCACTCCATTGTCTTCAGCGAAAACACCGGAAGTGTGATGCAACCCAAAGTTAAGCATTTAACAGTGTTATAAAGGATACTTTGTTATAGTCCTGTACTTTATTTTAACAGAAAGTTTTGGTTTATACAAGCCTTAATCATGCTTGATGTACATGGATGCATTTATGAACAATGTGACTCATAGTGAAAAATTTCGCAATCAAATCCCTCTGAACTTTTATTTTGCCTTTTAGATGACTAATTTAGTGTAATAAAGCCCTGATAATTTCATTAATCTCTATCTTCAAACCCAAATTAAAATAGATAAATGTATTGTTTGTTCTATTATTCAAATAATGTAAACAGAAGAGTGAAAATCATTGATGTTAGTGGGGAGTAAAAGACCATAATTATGTTGCTTTGTTATTCTTGGAATGTCTCATAAAGAGCCAGAAGCAATATGAAGTAGGATTTTGTATTTTAGCCAATATGTAGGATCTGGAGCTAACACCAGGAGCTGCAGGCTAACTGCTGACTGGAAATTATATAAAGTCTTCATGGCTTTAATTACTTTCCTGAGACCAGAAATAACTGCACAAAATGAAACTTGAGAGAATGCTACTTTATTACTGTCGCACGCTCCTGAATGAGTTGAAAGTATAGAAAGAGAAGAAAATTTGTTAAAAATAAGGACAACGAGACTAACATTTAGATGCGAGAGATAGAGGGAAATCTAAAAGAATAAAAAAATAATTGGGAAAGTGTAAAGAATTATAAAAACCTATTATCTTTTTTATATAACTATTTCACATAAAAAGTGCATTTTCAATGTAATGAAAAGAAGAAATGAATACTATAAATTTTAGGGCTTCACTTTCTATTTTAAATAGCACCTTAATAAAACTGTTATTTAACACAAATTATTATTATCTTTCTTTAATAATGCCAATCAGCTATTAATTATCTTCTTTGTAGTTAATGAACATAAACAAGCATTTGGTATTAAAAATACTACTTTTGTTTATGTTCCAAAAGACTCGTAATGATGTCTTCTTTTACAGTGCTCTGTCCTGCCAATGAACTCCGACTGGACTCCACAGGAGTCATCCTGAGTCCTGGATATCCTGACAGTTACCCAAATTTGCAGATGTGTGCATGGAGCATCTCGGTGGAAAAGGGTTATAACATCAGCATGTTTGTAGAATTCTTCCAGACAGAAAAGGAGTTTGATGTTCTTCAGGTGTATGATGGTAACCATGGGTTATATTTCCTGATAATCATAAATTGAGCCCAAATATCCAAACCATACATGTGGATGTTCCATTCTATATGAAGAATGTAGGTACCTTGATAATTGTCGTAAGTTGACATTTAAAGAAAACATTAAAATACTTCACATTTTATCATTTATCATTTCGTATTAGTTTTCGCTTATAAAGCACATTGGCTCTCCTTTGGTACTTAATACTACTGTAAGAATATAAACTGGAGATAAATGAGGATATAATCATTTATTTATATCTATATTACTCTTCTCTCCAAAGGACCAAATATTCAGAGTCCGGTGCTTATTTCTCTCAGTGGAGATTATTCAGCAGCTTTTAATGTAACCAGCAATGGTCATGAAGTATTCCTTCAGTGGTCTGCAGATCATGGCAACAACAAGAAAGGCTTCAGGATACGATACATTGGTATGTTTATGACTATGGCAACTATCCCATCTCTATCGTCACTGAGATTGTCATCACTGAGTTAAAATGGGGACCGAGGAAGGCTCATTTGAGTAATGAATATGGACTGTTCTCACAAGGATCTGTAGTCTCCTCACAACGTGGCTCTTCCTTTCTGTATCACCCCTTCCTGGGGATCTGTCTCATCTACTGATCTCAACTTGTAACAAGTATGTGTTCTGTGCACATACATTGCATGCAGACAAACACTTACACATAGAAAATTAGGTCAACCAAAAACAGACAGAGGAATCTAGCTATAAATCTGTTAAATGTTAATAAGATTTACAGACACTCCATTGTTGTTTCTTGAACAATTGGAGGTAATCTCTCTATGCCTCAATTTTATCTGTGATGAAATAATTCCACCCCATTCTTTAACTGATTTTCTCTCATAGTGAAAGCCCAGAGGGCATTTGCAGCTTAATTATAAATGGATTAATTGTAAATTAATCCAAACTGAATGTTTGAATATGTTTCAATAGATTTGTTTCTCCTAACCCTCTGAAAATAGCAAATATGCAACATCCTATATCCTAAAAAAATTAACACTGAATGATTCTAAGCAGAAACAATTATAGATATTTTCTTTAGTCTTTATCTTTTTGTAGGACATGCTAAAGGATCTTAAGTGTTGAAAGACAAGTCATTGAGCACAATTCCAAAACTACAACTAAAAACATGACCAGGAGGGGTTCAGTGAGAGGGATGCAAAGTGAATAAGCAAAATAATTAAATATGTGAAATTGAAGAAGTCAATATATATTTTAAATATCAAGAGGATATCATTTTATGTGCCTTCCTTTCCGTAATAAGGTTTATAGGTAGCAAGATGGTGGTGTTTGACTGTAACATGTTCTCCGTTACAGGAAGGATGCATTACTTTTCTTTACTATAATCCTAGGTGAGAGTAGAAGCTATGGTCTGGACTAGAAGAATATGTTTTTCTTTAGTGTTGAAATCATACTTACTAGGATGCTGATCACTATGAATCTCTTCAACTATATATGTTTATAAATAGTTTTGATAAAATACTCAGTTACAAATTATCACCTATAGTGTGTAGAATAGATACTGGCTCATTTATATGAATTTAAACACTTATGAATTGTACATGAGAATAAATATGTACATATCTTTATGAATAATGTACCCATGAAGTAATTCTGCCTTGCCACTTTTATTTTAAAAGAATGAGTTTATAATTATAATTACATGGTAATTGCTTTTTCACATCTTAAAAATACACCGCCACATTATTAATTTGTTTACAAAATGTGTGGCCTAGTCAATCTGAAGACAAAAGGAGAACATTCTTAGAATTGCATCCATGCTTGAGATACCCTTAAGATTGTATTTAGTCAGTGTTTTAACCATACAAAATACATCCATTTTCTTATTCTTATGCCTAAAGAAAATTTGAATTTTGTTACATTACATTTTGTTTTGCATTATTTTAGCATAGAGAAATTGTTCAAATGAATGAATTATAAGCAGTATATTGATTATGTTGTGAATTTTTGTGTACATTATTATCTGTGGCAAATTTTGATATAGGTTTAAAGAAAACACTATTTTAAGCTATCAAGAAATGCTTGGCATAGTAAATATGTACTTTTTCCCATTGGAAGTGACAGTTACTGACACATATATTCTAAATTCAATGTTTATCACTATTTATCTCCCACTTTCTATGTCCTTAGATGACAATGACATTTCAAAACATAGCCATAGCATGACAAACTGAATAGTCTCTAAAGTATGAATATGGAAAGTCTACAGACAATATCTTTCTTCATTTCAGACCTTAGGAAAAAGAAAATTTTATTTTATTGTCAATACCTGTGCTGCTATACATAACCCATCATATAAGAATTTGTAGTAGTATATCAACGATATTTAGGAAATCGGAAAGTTCATTTTAACATAGTCATAATGAAATTAATTTCCTACTATGATACAAATCTCTAAAGACAGCTCCACTGTGTTATGCAAACAAAAGACTCCACTATATCTCCCAAGCTATGACATTTAGGCCATTCAGACAACAGGTAACTGACTTTCTTGAATTCAGTGCTGTATATCAGAGCTTTTGAAAACAAAAAGGTTACAGAAAGCATAAAATCAGGAGACATTTTAGATGATAGTAAAAGTATGAGAGAGTCTAGGGATTATTAAACACCTTACAAGCCATGAAAGTAAACATTTGAAAAGACATTAAAATGGACAATGCTCATTGAAATAAAATAACAACTGTTTTAGATTTAAGTAATCATTAATTGCATAATGGTTTACAAGCTTGGATGATAAGGAAGGTCTAACTGTTAATTAAGCAGTGATTATTTTTTCTTTGGAAAGCCTTCTACTGTAGCACACCAGAATCTCCACCTCATGGATACATCATCAGTCAGACAGGGGGACAACTGAACAGTGTGGTTCGTTGGGCCTGTGACCGAGGGTTCCGACTCGTTGGGAAAAGCAGTGCGGTTTGCAGAAAATCATCCTATGGATATCATTCATGGGATGCACCGGTCCCTGCCTGTCAAGGTGATGTATCTTATCTCAAAGTAGAAATATGCATTAATAAAAATTAAGCATACACTTTTACACTAAGTACAAAATAGACAATACTAAATATACAAATTTAAAAGCACATCGTAAGAGCATAAACCATACTCGGGCTGTCCAAGCCCCACCCCCACCCCCTTGGCACATATGTAGCCGAAGAGTGCCTTGTGTAGCCTCACTGTCTGGTCTGTAGAGACTTGATGTTCTGGGGAAGGGGGATGCTGGGGGTAGGTAGGCACCCTCTCAGAGGCGAAGGGGAGGGGGAGGGGAGAATAAATCTGGAAGGGGAGACAAGAAGGGAGGGTAAATATTAGGGAGGTAAATAAATAAAATATTTAATTAATTACCTAAATAAAATACATTAAAATTGTTTTAAAAAGCACATCATAGAGCCTTCCCTGGAAGTCAGGCATAAAGACATAAAATTGACTGTAAGACATACAAAATTTGATAACTTCTCTTGGTGTTAAGTGATCCTTTAATCACACATTTATATTTAAATACATATGTTAGCCACACATTTACTGTATCAGGTACTTTGTAGTGGTAAAATGATGGAAATTGACTGAGTGTATAGAAAGATAATAGTAAGAGTGGATGAGATCAGCATAGTTTTTTAGCACAATGTGCAAAATTAGGATCTCTAGGAGCAAATTTATGAAAAAGATCCTAGTTAATTATCTGGTTATTTTCCTCTTCTCTTGTTTTCTAACTCAGCAGCAATATATTTCCCATTCTTATTTGTAATTTTTTACAAAGCAAAACACTCTGTGAGCATTGGGTCTTGTGAAAACAAATTGACAAAATTGAAAATCAAACATCAAGTCAAAATTATCTGAGGAAGAGCAATGATCATATAACAAAAAATAGCTTCTTATATTCACCTACTATGAAATTTCTAATTCATTCATTCATTCATTTTTATACTCTCTATTTTATTCCCCTCCCAGTCCAACCCCCAGGGTTCCACGTCCCATACTTCCTCCCTGCCCCCCCACATACTCCCACCCCTCTACAAGGATGTCCCCACCCCGCTCACCCCACCAGACCTCTAAACTTCCTGGGGGCTCCAGTCTCTTGAGGATTAGGTGCATCTTCTCTGACTGAACCCAGACCCGGGAGTCCTCTTCTGTATATGTGTTGTAGGCCTCATCTCAGCTGGCGTATGCTGCCTGGTTGATGTTACAGTATCTAAGAGCTCTCAGGGGTCCAGGTTAGTTCAGAATACTGATCCTCCTACATGATTACCCTCCTCCTTAGCTTCCCCCAGCTTTTCCCTAATTCAGCCAGACAAGTCAGCCATTTCTGTTCGTTGGTTGGGTGCACATATCTGCATCTGACTCTTTCAGCTGCTTGTGGGGTCTTTTGGAGAACAGTCATGGTAGGTCTCTTTTTGTGAATGACCCATAGCTTCAGTAATTGCGTCAGGTCTTAGGACCTCCCCTTGAGATGGAATCCGCTTTGGACCTGTCGCTGGACCTTCTTTTCTTCTGTTCCATTTCCATCCTTGCATTTCTTTCAGACAAGAAGAATTATGGGTCAGAGCTTTGACTGTGGGATAACTACCCCATCCCTCACTTGAAGCCCTGCCTTTCTGCTAGAGGTGGATTCAATAAGTTCCCTCTCCCCACTGTAGGCCACTTCATCTAGCTCCTCTTCCCCCTTTGAGTCCTGAGAGTCTCTCACTTCCCAGTTTCTAGAACCTTCTAGAGGGTTTTTTCAACCTCCTTGCTCCCAAGGTTGCCTATTTCCATTCTTTCTGCTGGCTCTCAGGGCTTCAGTCATTTTCCACGCCCAATACCAGATCATGTTCCCCTCTCCCTCCACTCCCATCTCCTTTCCCTCTCCTCTCCCTCCCTCCCTCCCCCATTGTGGTTGCTTTCTTCTCCCTCCCAAGTGGAACTGAGGTCTCCTTACTTGCGCTCTTGAAATTTTTGAGTTCTGCGGACTGTATCTTGGATATTCTGTACTTTTTCATTTATTTTGTTTTTGGCTAATATCCACGTATTAGTAAGAAGATACCATGCATGTCCTTTTGGGTCTGAGTTAACTCACTCTGGATGACATTTTCTAGTTCTATCCATTTGCCTGCAAAACTCAGGATGTCCTCATTTAATGTTCTGTGTCAATTCTTCTGTCTTGGGGCATCTGGGTTGTTTCTAGCTTCTGGCTATCACAAATAAGGCAGCTATAAATAGTGGAACCTGTGCCCCTGTAGCATGGTGGGGAACCTTTTGGGTATATTCCCAAGAGTGGTATTTCTGGATCTTTAGGTGGGTCTATTTCCAATTTTCTGCGTAACCTCCAAATTGATTTCCAGAGTGGTTGTACCAGTTTGCAATCCCACCAGCAATGGAGGAGTGTTCCTCTTTAGCCACATCCTTGCCAACATGAGTTGTCACCTGAGGTTTCGATCTTAGCCATTCTGACTTTAAGGTGGAATCTCAGGATCATTTTGATTTGCATTTCTCTTATCACTAAGACTTTGAACATTTCTTTGGGTGTTTCTCAGCCATTTGAGATTTCTCTATTGTGAATTCTTGGTTTAGGGTTATGTCCCACACTTTGATTGAATTGTTTGGTTTTTTCGTGGTAAGCTTCTTGAGTTATTTATATATTTTGGATATTAGTCCTCTATCAGATGTGCTGTTGGTGAAGATTTTTTCCCAATCTGTAGGATGCCGATTTGTCTTATTGACTATGTCCTTTGACTTACAGAAGCTTTACAGTTTCATAAAGCCCCATATATTAATTATTGATCTTAGAGTGTGAGCCATTAGAGTTCTGTTTAGGAATTTTCCCCCTGTGCCAACGAATTCAAGGCTCTTTCCCACTTTCTCTTCTATGAGATTCAATGTATCTGGTTTATGTTGAGGTGCTTGATTCATGTGGACTTGAGCTTCATGCATGGTGACAAATATGTGTCTATTTTTCTACATACAGACATCCAATTAGACCATTTAATTAAGATGCTTTCTTTTTTCCATTGTATATTTTTGGCTTCTTTGTCAAAGATCAAGTGTGTGAAAGTGTGTGGTTTTATTTCTGAGTCTTCAATTCTATTCCACTGATCAACCTGTCTCTCTCTGTACCAATACCATGCAGTTTTTATCACTATTGCTCTGTAGTAGCTTGAGGTCAGGGATGGTGATTCCTCCAGACTCTCTTTTATTGTTAAAAATTGTTTTTGCTATTCTGTTATTTTCCTTTCCAAGTGAATTTGAGCATTGCTTTTTCCATGTCTTTGAAGAATTGTGTTGGAGTTTTGAGGGGATTGCATTGAATCTGTAGATTACCTTTCGTAGGATGGCCATTTTTAATATGTTAATTCTGCCAATCCATGAGCATCGGAGATCTCTCCATTTTCTGACATCTTCTTAAATTTCTTTCTTGAAAGACTTGAAGTTCTTATTATAATGATCTTTCACTTGTTTGGTTAGTGTTACCCCAAGATATTTTATATTATCTGTGGCTATTGTGAAGGGAGTTGTTTCACTAATTTCTTTCTCAGTCTGTTTATCTTCTGTATAAAGGAAGGCTACTGATTTGTTTGAGTTAATTTTTTATCTGACCATTTTGCTGAAGTTGTTTATCGCTGGAGAATTTCTCTGGTAGAATTTTTGAGTCATTTATTATACTATTATATCATCTGCAAATAGAAGATTCTTTAATTCTTCTTTGCCAATTTGTATCCCCTTGATCTCTTTTTATTGTCTTATTGTTCTAGCTAGCAATTTGGGTAATATATTAAATAAATACAGAGAGAGTGAGCATCCTTGTCTAGTCCCAGATTTTAGTGGGATTGCTTCAAGTATCTCTCCATTTAATTTGATATTGGCTGTTGGTTTGCAGTAAATTGCTTTTATTTGTATGAATTCCTGATCTCTCCAATACTTTTAACATGAAAGGGTGTTTGTTGTATTTTGGTGAATGTTTTTTTGTGTCTAAGGTGATGATCATGTGATTTTTTCTTTGAGTTAGTTTATTGATGAATTTTTGTATATTGATTTGATGTGTTCTTGGATTTGGTTTGCAAGAATTTTATTGAGTATTTTTGCATTGATATTCATAAGCAAGATTGGTCTGAAGTTCTCCTTGTTGGTAAGGTCCTCATGTAGTTTAGGTATCAGAATAATTTTAGTTTCATAAAATGAATTAGGGAGTGTTCCTTCTGTTTCTATTTTATGGAATAGTTTGAGGAATAACTCTCTACTCAAGGATGAAATAAAGAAAGAAATCAAAGACTTTCTGGAGTTTAATGAAAATATTGACACATCATACTCAAACCTATGGAACATAATGATAGCAGTGCTAAGAGGAAAATTCATAGCACTAAGTGCACTGTAAAGAAACTGCAGAGATCTTACACTAGCAACTTAACTGAGAGCTGTGAACAAAGGAAGCAAATTCACCCAAGAGGCTAGAAGACAGGAATTAGTCAAATCTGGGCTGAAATAGAAATTAGTTAATTCAGGGCTGAATTATCAACCAATTAGAAACAAAGAATCAGCAAAACCAGAAGCTGGTTCTTTGAATCAACAAAATGGATAAACCCCTAGCCAAACTAACTAAACAACCCAGAGGCAGCATCCAAATTAACAAAATCAGAAATGAAAAGTGAGATATAACAACAGAAACAAAGAAAATTTAAAAAATCACCAGATCCAACTACAAAAGCCTATACTCAATAAAACTGCAAAGTCTAGGTGAAATGGATGGTTTTCTAGACAAATAACACATACCAAAGTTAAATCAAGAGCAGGCAAACTTTTTGAACAGGCTCATATCCCAAAAGGAAATAGATGAAGTCATTAAATACCTCCTAACCAAAAAAAGCTCAGGGCCAGATGGATTTAGTTCAGAATTCTACCAGACCTTTAAAGAAGACCTGATACTAATTTTCCACAAGTTAATAGTTTAATCACTCATGTCAGGAAATTTGATATATTTAAATGCACTTCAATATATATGTATGTGTATACATATGTATATATGTATATATGTATATATGCATATATATGCCCTTTACCAATAATTATAACAATATATATTTTTTCTTAGTATAACATTTTTCTCTGAAGTCTCATTTGGAAAGGAATAGCTGATCTTGTGTTATAACATCACAGAATGTAATAGTATAAGAAGCTAATCTTAAATCATATATAGTTTAAATGATATTAAAACTTCACACTAGGGCTGGAGAGATGGCTCAGTGATTAAGAGCACCCGACTGCTCTTCCAGAGGTCCTGAGTTCAATTCCCAGCAACCACATGGTGGCTCACAACCATCTGTAAAGAGATTCGATGCCCTCTTCTGGTGTATCTGAAGACAGCTACAGTGTACTTATACATAATAAATGAATAAAAAAAACTTCACATTATAGTTACACAATGATTTTCTGGGTATATATATATATATATATATATATATATATATATATATATATATGAAACCTTTACATAAACTTTAAACTTAAAAACTTACATATAGTGACATATTTCATTAGGTTTAATTGTGAGTGTGTGTGTGAATGTGTATGAGAGAGAGAGAGAGAGAGAGAGAGAGAGAGAGAGAGAGAATATGTTTGTGAATATGTGCCAGTGAATACAGGTTTTTAGAGTATTGATAGTTTTAGATGATGCTGGAACTGGAATTTCAGGTGGTTGTGGGCTCCTGATTGGGAGACCATTACATTTATCTTAAAAGAAAATCATCCTAAAGTTACTGAATGTTTGCAAATGCTTTCTAGCGTCAATGCTATAATACACTGATTTTAGGTATATCTATCACATTTACACATGGCCAATCACATTCCTTTTTCATCATTATTACCTAACATTTTCTGTCTTTAGAATAAGCATGTTGGAGTATCATTGAAGGAAAATGTATTTGATCTTATAAAATGATCCAATATTTGTAGTTCAAACTCTTCTATCATATTCATAAAATATTTTGTGAAAATATGTTTGTTGGAGATGTGACCTATTCATTTGGGTGTTTCTACTTATTTTACTGGGAAGAGCTATTCATATAGCACAAACTTAATGTCACTCTTGTTTGTTCTCTTCAAGGAACTATTCTTCTTGCCTGTCAATGTCTTCGACATCCTGATATTTACTTACTTACTTCAGTATTAATTAAACAGTATGAGCAAGTTATAAATAGAAAATTTCCTTGGCTCTCTTTGTTTGTGTTCTATTAATTATTTTTCTTTTAGAACACTGGATAGCCACTGATTGACAAACACACAGGGACTGGTGTCAGGAAGTGAATAACTTTATCCTATTACTAAACTAAGTACTGTTATTGCTCTGAAGAAATATTGACTTTCCAATCACTGCCTCAATTTTAAATTCTGCTTTCCTGTCATTTCATAAAGCAGCAACCGTGACAGCCTCTGTGAGATGATTCTTCTCCCAAACAACAAAGTTGTATCCAATCTTTCTCCTTTTCTTTTTCTTGGTCATAGAGGGATATATATATATATGTAACATATAAATAAAATACATACTATTAATATGATACCAAGAATTCTACGTGTTTATTATATTAAATTTAGCAGAGTAGAATTTGTTAGAAAGGATTTATTAGAATAGCATACATGATGTGGTCCACATAAAGCATTAATGATTCTCATCTAATGAAAAGTTCAATATTTAAGTAATTATTTAGTCCCCAAGGCTAGATATCTCAGCTGGACTTTAAAATATGCCAAAAATCAAAAAGAAGTAGGCTCTAATACTAGTGAATAGAGAGTAAGAGCAAACAAAGAGACACTGGATTTGGCATGGGCTTTAGAAACTTCAAAGCCCACTGCTAGCAACACACCTCCTCCAACAGGGCCACACCTTCTCCTCCTAAGCAGTTCATCAACTGGACACTAAGCTCATGTATATGAAAGACATTTTCATTCCAACCATTACATAAGTTAAAGTTGAGCTACTTGTCCACAAAATATTTGTACAGTCATATGACTATGACATTTTCTACTACAGCTCTAACATATAAACATTTTTCTAAACATGTGAGAAACTCATATTTAAATACATTTATTTTACCATGATGTGAGTTAAATAATGTGTGTGTGTCTATGTGTGTGTTTGTTCATGTGTGGCATGTGTACTTTCATAAATCCACAAGCTATGTGTATGCTTGTCAGTGTAGGTACTCAGTAAATACCTGATTATTGGCAGTTAGTATTGGGGAATGAAAACTTATTAAAAATTGCAATCACCCTCATGTATATCTGAAAATATAAATATCGATGAAACAGATATCATGATACCATTAAATTCTACAGTAGTAGTTTAGAGATTTTATAATTAAAAAAGGATAATAACAGGTTTTGAGATTGTTAACATAATTTCTGATTCAGTATTCATTTCTATTCAAAATCTCTAGGTCATAAAGGTACAATAGATCAACTATTCTACAGTCTTCATTCTGCCATTGAGTTTTACATGGTTTGGATTAATCTGACTAAAGTTGTACTGTTTATATTCCATATACAATATTTCATTCCTATAGAAGAGAGATTTAAACACATGATGGATTTTACTAAATAAAAGGGAACACGTTTATTTAGAAATGAAGTATAGGTTAAACAGAAATGACCTTTATAATATAAATGAAACACACGTTTCTATTTCCTATATTTTTCCTATGGTGAAAAAGGTAATTCTAGAATTACATGAAAACTATTTCAGGATCCAAAAACTATTTTGATAGTTATGGTAATGCACTAAAGTAGATACAGCAGATAATACACACTAAATCTGATTGGTAGTGGAGTAACACTATACATAAATATGTTAATATGTCTTATGGGTATAATAAACACATATCATCTTCTTTTTCCCTTTTCTTAAAAATAAAAGTTGTCACAGATAGTATATCCTGATTATTGTTTCCCTTCCTTCTCCTTCTCCAAGTTTCTCCCTATATTTCTCCAATTCCTATTCCCTCCCTTTCTGTCTCTCAGTAGAAAATAAACAGGCCTTCTAAGGGATTAAATAAAATAAAATAAACCTAACATAAGTAATATTAGGAAATGCAAATAATATAAAAACAACAGGATAAGACAAAACAAACAACAAAACTATCCAAGAGAAAAGCATACGAAACAGAAACCCACTCTTTCAAACACACAGGAATCCCATAAAAACACTGAACAGGAAGCCAGAATATACACACAAATGACTTGAAGTAAAAAGAAAGAAGATAAAATATATCATTTAAATAAATTAATAAACATTAAGATAAAATTGAAATGAGAATTAAAGAAATGCTAAGAGCAAATACACGATGACAAAAGTCTAAGAAAAATGCAACAAAAACCATACAGGGTCACCAATTAAATTATTAGTTTAAAATAAATTATTCCAAATGTACAGTTCTTAAAAGTTCTTTTTATGATCTACTGTAAATTTTTCAGGAAATTTAATAGTATCCCAAACAATTCTTCATGTTTTGGAGTTATAGATATTCTGAAGACGTTTTTCATTTTTCATTTCTATAATTGTGCATTCTAGCAATTTCCTGTGGGATTCCTAAAGCCCCAACTAATGGAGGAATACTTACCACGGACTACTTGGTTGGAACTCGAGTTACCTACTTTTGCAATGATGGATACAGACTGTCATCCAAGGAACTCACCACAGCCACCTGCCAGTCCGATGGAACATGGAGTAATCATAATAAGACCCCTCGCTGTGTTGGTATGCACACTCATGGAAATTAGTCAGTAGTTTACAATCATTATGTTCTATGACCTAAAATTTTATGTACTGTTGACTTTTAAAAATTAATTCCTGAAAATGTCCTAGGATAGAAATAAAAATTAATTGACCTTTGTTGTGTTATCAAATACTGAAGGATAGAAAACAGGCATTTTTTTCAATTTTAGAAATTCCAAAGACCATAAAGGTACCAAATGTGATATTTGTATTTCAGATAGCTAAGTTTTATTTACTTTGTAAAATAGCAGGTTTTAATAAAGTCACTGTAAACTAAACCTTTAAAAATATGCGTTAATAATGTTTGATTGCAGTAAACCAAGCCCTAAGTTTATGAGAGCAAACAGTGAGGCTGAGATTATTGGTAAATTTGACTTTACTTAGTATATTTATTCTTATTTACATTAAGAATTTTTCACTGCCTTTGTAAAATTATTTTGATGGAAAAATGACGATTTCTGTAGTATGTTTACTTCCTCTATTTCAATTTCTTGTCATTTATTACTAACCTTTGAATCTCATTATTTCATTTAAAGTGAGGATTGTTCAGTTATGTGTATTCTTTAAAGATGCCTAATGTTGTTTTTATGCATCTTAAACAACTTTTCAACAAACATACGTACTCTAGGTCTTGTTCACAAAGACAATGCTGATCAAGTATACTTTCTGAAGCTAAGTTCTTCAAAATAAGGAAAGACAGAGAGTGAAAGAACTGACTGAGATTCCAGATGGATATATATATATATATATGAATTTTATATATATATATAAATTGTATATATATGTACAGTGTCAGAATTGTGAAATAGCTGATTAATTTGAAGAACTTTCAATAGTTTCTGAGGAAACAATTAATTATTGATTAAAGTACAAATATGAACAAGTATTACTTTGTGGAGCACGATAGAGACTTAACTAAAGCAATGGAAGCATAAAAGATCTAATAAATTTTAGTTCTTCTCAGGTACGGGGATGGTACTTGCCTTACATCTATATTTTTTGGATTTATATAGTTGTTACATGTCCGAGTATTAATTCTTTTACCTTGGAACATGGAAGATGGAGAATTGTGAACGGATCACATTATGAATACAAAACTAAGGTGGTTTTCAGCTGTGATCCCGGTTATCATGGACTTGGTCCTGCTTCTATTGAATGCCTTCCTAATGGTACTTGGAGTTGGAGAACTGAAAGACCATATTGCCAAAGTAAGTAGGATGCTCACATCATTTTAAAAGCTCCTCTTGGTGATTTCATGTTTTATTTTATGTCTTCTTCAAAACACACCTGTGAAAGATGAGAATTTTCCTCTCTAATCTCGAACATGTTCCTCTGAAATGGAACATTCACATGTTAACCAGCCTATCCTCAAAATCCATGCCCCAAATGGGCTTCCTAGTTTCTGGACTTTAGGTGTGAACTATCATTGCAAGTGACACAATGGCATTAGTAAAATTATTCTCATTACAGTTTAAAGCTTACTAATTATGCTTAGAAAATACTATAAAAATTAACTTATGAGATATGGATGAATAATCTTATTTTAGCGACTAAATTATATTTTTAAGGATAGTTTACATAATACTTATTGGACAGTATTTTTAGTATTTTACTAAATTTATTGTTTAAAAATGAAACTGAAAAATGTATTATTACAAACAAGCCACAGTGTCTATAAATACAAAAATGGTCTTTAACTCAGATAATCTAAACCCAATAATTTCAATAACAGTGCTGTATGAAGCTTATTTTTTCTGATCCTCAATTTCTTTTTTTTTTTTTTTTTTTTTTTTAGCCCAATAATAGAATTTTTTAAAGGTTGGCCAATTTCAATGTGCTTTCAATCAGAAGTAGTGAGGTGATTTCGGTCACAGCAGCCATTTCACCAAGCATTACTTAGTAGCTAAACTCAGGAACTCAATTTCTTAAATAAGAAACTTTTATAAAGTTATTGAGATGTTTTAATGTCATAATACATTAGAAATACCAACTATATCCAGATTCATATGAAACTAAAATATTGTTTAATCAAATTTAAAACTATCAAGTGTCTGTATATATTTTTAAAACGTTGCCAGGGTCTCATAAAAACAACCTCACTAAATAAAGGATAGTCAATTGAAATTCTTCCCAATTTCCTTTACCTATTTATTATTTTGTTCCAGAAGACACATAGATTAAAATTCATCCTTTTATCCTGAATAAAAAGACATTTATCGCATAAAATATAGCAGAAGCACTCATATTTTATAAGTAAATAGATGGTCCAATGAGATTAATAAATGCAATACTGCAGAAAAATAGGTATATTACACCTGACATGTATAAAAACATCTGTGGGTAACATTTTCTTATAAGTTTTTCTGTGATTTAGAGCTTACTTTGTAAATATCTGTGCTAACATAGGAGATTTTGGTTGTCCCATGGCACATGACAATAAAGTTAAAAAATAATGATAATAAAACTAGAGGTCTAAATATTATAATATCTTTTAATTCATACACACTGTTCAATCTCTAAAGTTAAAGAAAGATTTGGACTAATAAGGCTGTACTTCTTCCAATCATAAAGAATAAATATTAAACTTTATCATATCCTCTTTTCCCTCACATTCAAACTTATTTTACAAATGCCATTTTCATATTTAAGAAAATAAAATCAAAGATAACTGAAAATGTAAGCAGCGTGTTATTTTTAACAGGGGTACTTAACCCATATCTCATACGTGTTTACTCTTTGTTTTTAAGTCATCTCCTGTGGAGAATTGCCAACACCTCCAAATGGAAATAAGATTGGAACTCAAACTTCCTATGGCTCCACGGCCATATTCACGTGCGACTTGGGATTCATGCTCGTGGGTTCTACTGTTCGGGAATGCCTTTCCTCTGGTCTGTGGAGTGGATCAGAAACCAGATGTCTAGGTATGGGTCTTAACTTGCTTTATTTTTCCCTCCCAACCATCACACAGAAGAGGAAAGTGACCTTATTCCCTGATATGAGGTGGCAACTTTATTTATTTACAAAGTGACGCTGGTAAGAGAAGAGTTCCAAACAATGATCCTACGGTCTTGCCTTAGAAATTGAGCATAAGGATTCATTCACTTTCAACTTACCTCTCTGACACAGAACCCCTTTGCATAGTTGGGCCAACAGAATATTCTTCTGATTATTTAATGGGATACAGTGACTTTTATTTCCTGAATCCCAGTGATTTCTCTGTGTTTCTTAATTGGAAGAACAATCAACAGCAGATTCTTACATGTCTCGGATTCATTAGAGAACTAACCCTTTGTCAGATTTACTTATCGCAAATTCATTTACATGCCAATGCTATTTTTATTAAATTATTTTATATTTCTACATTCTAAATGTTGCCTCCCTTCCTGGTCCCTGCTTCCTGAGTTCTTCACTAGGCTTCCCCTTCCCCCTTGATTCTCAGAAGGTGTTCCCCTGCTCATCCATTCTCACCAGCATCCTCCTTCCCTGGAACATCAAGATTCCTCAGGATTAAGCACCTCCTCTCCCACTGAGGCCAGACAAGTCAATTCTCAGCTACATATGTGCCAGGGGTACAGATCATCTTGGGTATGCTCTTTGGTTGGGGGCTTAATCTCTGGGAACTCTGAGGGAACTGGGTTATTAGATACTGTTGTTCTTACGGAGTTACAATCCCCCTTTAGCTCCTTCAGTCCTTCCCCTAACTCTTCCACAGGGGTCCCTGATCTCAGTCCAATGGTTGGCTGTAATTATTTGCATTTGATTCAGTCATATGCTGGTTGAGACTCTCAGAGGACAGCCATGCTAGGATTCTGTCTGTAAGCACAACATGGAATCAGTAATACTGTCAGGATTTGGTGTCTGCACATGAGATGTATCTCAATTTAGGCTGGTCACTGGATGAACTTTCTTTCAGTTTCTGCTCCATTTTTGTCCCTGAATTTCTATGCATGTACTTTTGGGCCTGGGTTATCTCACAGAGGATTTTTTTTTTTAGTTCAATTCATTTATGTGCAAATTCATGATAGCCTCATTTTTAATAGTCCAGTAGTATTCCACTGTGTAAATGAACCACATTTTTTTATCCATTCATTGAATGAGGGACATCTGTACATTCTACAATTTCTTGTTATTACAAATAAGGCTGCTATGAAAATAACAATTATTCTTGTGGTATGGTGGAGCATCATTTGGGTATATGCCCGGGAGTGGTATAGTTGGGTCTTCAGGTAGAACTCTTTACAATTTCCTGAGAAACCACCAGATTGATTTCAATAGTGGTTCTACAAGTTTGCAATCCCACCAGCAATGGAGGAGTGTTTCCCTTTCTACACATCCTCGCTAGCATGTGCTGTCACTTAAGTTTTTGATCTTGGCAATTCTGATTATGATTAAATTGTCTTGTAACCATTTCAAATAACCTGCCAATATATTTCTTCAATGAATGTTTGAATAAAACATGGAAATGAAACCTTAGTATCTGTATTATTAACTAGATATTTGTATTTGTGTATTGTTCTTGCTTTTGTTTTCATTTCCTCCATTTTTCTTTTAAGATAGATTCTATATTCACCCGCCTCTGCCTCTAGCTGCTAAGATTAAATAGTGGCACCATTTCCACCTTCAATATCTCCTTCTGTTTTTATTCTGTTGAAATTACCCACACACACACACACAGAGAGAGAGAGAGAGAGAGAGAGAGAGAGAGAGAGAGAGAGAGAGCCACATAGGATTACATTGTTTGGAACCATACTCTTACCAGCATCATTCTGGGTTCATATTAAATGAGAACAATATAGCCTCTACTATGTAGCCTCTACAATGAAACTGCCTTCATGGACAACACACACACACACACACACACACACACACACACACACACACACACACACACACACATGTTATATGCATTGTATGAATTTTACCAGTGTGAATGATTATGAAAACAGAATTTTGCTAATGGTTCTGAAATTTTCTTAATGTTATGCTACAATCACTTGCCTTCTTCCCTATCAAACTGAGACAAAACAGACTCGTTACACTGTATGCGAGTTCTTCATATTATAAAAACTTACATAAGTAAAATCCTGAATTTGAAAAGGCTTCTTTAATCTGATTCCACTTTAATGTTTTAGGTATGTAAATTAGTTGTTTCAATTCCTGCAATGAATTCCCTTAAAAAAATAGGGTATTTTGCAACAGTCATCTGAACTTTCTCTAGACTGGAACTATTTATGTTAAATTGAATTTCAATAAAACATTTTTTTGCAGAATATATAGTCAGGACTATAAGTGCCCAGAAATGAAATTAAGTACTGTAATCCTCCTCAGTTCATATTATTTTTGTGATTGTTGATGTCTAGCAAATTTTTATTGACTTTTTTCTTTATTTTCTGATTTTCCTTTGTGGTATGGTAGATTATTTTATTTAAACACATTTTAATATGAATTATAATTCTTAATTCTGGTTATGATCTTGATCATTGTACTTTATAAAATTTCTCCCAGTCTATGATTTGTTTCTTCATTCCTTAATAAGAAATTTTGATAAGCATAAGTTTTGAACTTTGTTAAATGCATACTTTTTTGCCTATTATCTTTTTTGGTTATCATCTGGTTATAGCTAAGGGAATCTCTTCCTTCTTCCTGCACCATTAATCGAAAAATACTCTCTACCAGGTTGTTTTCTAGAAGTTTTCTAGCTCGATATATTATGCATGTGCTTATAATGTGTTGGTGCATTTATTATGAGGTAAGATTTAGTTTGTTTTTTCCCTAGTAGGGAAATATTTTGTTTCTTAATTTTATTTTTAATGAGAACATTTGCTTCAACCTGTAATCATTTTATGCCACACCTTTCATTTACCCATTCTTCCTCAGATCTATGGCTTATTTTATTTATTGTGGCTATACATATACATAGATAGACATATACATAGATATTAATATGCCTGTTTGATTGCATTTTTCATTAATTAATTTACTTAATAACTTACTCACTGTACATCTTGATCACTGCCTCTCTGCAGATCTCTGCTCACACATTCTCTTCCCCATCCCACCCTCCAGGTAGGGGTACCCCTGGGTATCCCCCTGCTGTGGTGCACCAAGTGTCTGCGAGGTTAGGTGCATCCTCCCCTACTGAGGTCTGTCTGCCTTTAATGTTTTTCATATGTACACAGATTTATGGGTAATCACTTATTATTAGATATCTAAATATGGGACTTATCTCTATCTCTGAACACAACTAATATTTCTTTCCTTGGTCGTTAATTACTTGTACCTTTTCATCAAAGATTGGGTCCCTATGAGATTTTTCCAATCCATAATGGCATGTCATATGGTCGTATCACCTTCCAGGGCTTGTTTAGATTGCCATGTTCTGAAATTTCATGAGTGTAGTTTCCTCTTCATACATCAAGACACACTATCACAGCAATTTTCTAGGTTCTTTGGCTCTTACACTCTTCTGTCCCATCATCTGCAATGTCCCCTGAGCCTGGAGGGTAAGGTTGTGAAGTTTATGTGCCAATTAGGGCTCAGCACCTCATATCAGCTGTTATCTGGATTTTGACCTCTTTTTGCTTACAATAATGATCTTGATTTACTTCAAAAAGAAGTTTATTTGATGAGAGGCAAGAGCTATGCTTATTTGTGGGTGTTGTAAGTATTTAGAAAGCAGTTAGGTATCTTACTGGTTTAAGAAAATGTTAGTAGTCTGTTCTCTAAAATACACTATAATTCGAAAATTCTCTATAGTCTCACTAGCAAATGGTAGTTGCTGGGCCTGGAGCTCAGATCTATCTTCATTATTTGGTTGTTTATTTTCCTATTTTTAAAGTCAAATAAAATAGTAAAACATGATGATTATATAACACTTTGTTTTCTAGTTAGAGCATATAAACCATACAGGGATTATACTCAGTGTAGAGTGGTTAGGCTGTGCAGGACGTATATTTAAACACCACACGACAGAGACACATTGGGAGAGTTGTGCTAATGAATTTTCTTCCTAAGCACTGTTTTATTCCTTATTTATAAAGTTGTACTTGTTAGATATTAATTTTTATATATCAAAATACTGTAATTTTTTAGATCAATCCACTAGGCAATTTTTTTTCAATTTTTAAATTCTTGATGTTTTTCAGAGTATGTCTTATTTACTTTTATGTCCTTTAATACTGTATGAATATTTAAATGTTTAATAAAGCTAATTATGAATATAAATGACAAATAACATACTCACATTATTAAACTCCTTTTTGACAAATTTCAGCGGGTCACTGTGGAATTCCAGATCTCATTGTAAATGGTCAAGTCATTGGAGAAAATTATGGATACAGAGACACAGTTGTGTATCAGTGCAACCCTGGCTTTCGTCTGATTGGTTCTTCTGTGAGGATATGTCAGCAGGATCACAATTGGTCTGGTCAGCTCCCATCCTGTGTGCGTAAGTAAGCATGGCAATTGAAATTAGGTTCTCCTGTTCTTGAAGATAGTCAATCAGTCATGATTTTTACTGAGCAAGATAAATACTTGTGTTCATCAACTGTATACAAATGACAATATAAATTAAATTTCATAATCCATTCACATATACTGCTATTGAATAATCATTAAGGATCATATATAATTATGAATAGGGAAATATTAACATTTTATTACTTATATTTTTATGAAGACATAATTTAATTTGAGAACCTTAGTATTTAATGTAAACATTTGTAAGTGAGCATTTGTGCATAGATGGCATATTCTCAACATGTTTTCTATATAAGAATTTCAAGTCGTTGACACCGCTGTGTAACAATGTCAACACTATTGTGATGTGAGACTGCGAAGCTTTTTTTAGTGTAAATCCTTCTGGTAAATGTTCTTTAGTAATTAGGATGCTATAGCTAGCTCATCAAAGCATATCCTGATGAAGTGTAATTATGAAATGGAGAAAAAAATAATCAAACAAAATATAGAGAACCATTGTTCTGATGTCAGACACACTGCTAATTATGGCAGTTAAGTCAAGTAATGTGCTCCTTCAGAGCTCTATTTCATAAACAGTTAAAAGTGTTTATCACTATGGTTTTCTTTAGCTTCAGAAGCCATTAAATTCTTAAATACATTGATATTATGTATATGAAGTATGAATAATATGCTCAATACTGATTAAAATAGTTTAATCAACATTAGGAAATGTATAATAGCCCTATTTCCATTTTCTTTAACACAAATACAAAGTTGTTTGGCTACATATACTATTAGATATTTATAATTACATTTCAATGAAAACACTTGTCATTTTAATAAATCTTTTGATGAATTTATGCATGAATTTATAAATTAAAGTATGATGCTAGAAAGATGCTTCAGTGATTATGAACACTGGTTTCTTTTTGAGAGGACCAAGGTTTAATTTCCCGCACACCTGGTGGCCTCCCAACCATCTGGAACTCCCAGATATAGGATATCCGAGGCTCTCTGGGTCTCTTGCTTTTGTAGATAAGGTTTGCATGTGACACACACACACACACTCACACACACACACACGCATGCACACACACACACTCAGAACACTGTACCACAGATAATAAAAAAATTAATTAAATGGAGTTTGAGACTTTTTTTTTACTAAAATCCTTAAAATAATTATAGCTATACTTTGGAATCTCTTTCCACCAGGAAGTATGAATTTAATCATACTGCTCTCACTAATTTATTATTGTTTTAATGATGAGAAAGCACACAAACTTTAAGATAGAGAAAAGAAGGTAAGGCACTCTGTGTGGAACACTCAAGTGGAAAGAGACTCAGAGACGCAAAACCAAGTAGTGGGAGTGCCAGGTGACTGGTCGCTGGTCAGGTTGGAGAGGCTCTGCGGGCTGAAACACGTGAATGGGGATACAAGTTTTCCACATGGTAATTGTTTCATGAGCTCTAAATTTATGCTTGACTCTTTCAGACTAACACAGTGCACCTCTACCAGAAATGACTTATACTGCACATAAATAAATGTGTGTGTGTGTGTGTGTGTGTTTGTGTGTGTGTACGCGCGCGCGCGCGCGCGCCCATGAGTGCTTTTGTGTGTGCATGCTTGTGTGTAGAGGGAATATTTTGCATGAAAGGCGAGTGTTTACACTTGGGGCACACACTGTTCCCTTGGACAAAACTTTTCTCAATCATTATCTCTTAGACAGTCAAGGTGAAGGGTTAGGCCAGAATGCTGAAAAGCACATTAGAAAGTGGATATTTGCTTGAATTTTTTTCTTTTTTTTTTTTTCCCTGGAGCTAGGGACTGAACCCAGGGCCTTGTGCTTATAGGCAAGCGCTCTACCACTGAGCTAAATCCCCAAGCCCTGCTTGAATTTTTTTAAATTCAACTCCTTAAAACCATGTGTCTTTTGATAATTTCCTGCCTCATGACTTCTGAATCGTTCAAGATTCAGACTCCTGCTCTTTTCATCTCCCTTGATACATGATTGTTGGAGATGAACTTGGCTACATCAACCATATTTTCCTCTTTGCACTTCTACCTTTGAAATACTACATATTTATTATCATTGCTACATAAAAGTCAAATTATAGCTTCATAAGGATAATTCTATTCTATCCTCTTATCATTATTCCTCAGATGAATATAATGTAATAGGCGATTTATTTTATTTTTACCTTAATTATATATACACCTTAAAATTTCTCTTAAAATGTCCATCTCCAATTACTTACATTAATATTTTAAAAATACTGTTCAGTAAATGGCAATACAGAATCAACATGAGCATGTCATACCACTGTTTTTCTGCTTAAATAATTTAAACAGTAAATGAGAATGGGCCCTTAGAATAAAACTGGTTTCTTTATTGATAATTTTAAACAAGAATAATATACAGTTAAATTTCCAAGTGAGTAGGTTGACATTAACAATGCAGCTGAAAAATAATTGCCCCTAGGTCATTCACTAAAAGGAGCTGTAGTCTTTTCTGAGCCTAACTATGAAACATCATTGCTGGGAATGCTCTGATTAACGGAGTGAACTGACATAGTAAAACAGCTCCTGGAAATGCAGCACCAGAACCTCATAAAATAAATTCAAGGACCATAAAATAAAAAAAGATCTAAATAATTCTAACGAGCCTGTAATTTCCAAGTAAATGTGTTAAATTATACATTAAACAATATCTAGTAAGACTGATTGGAATGGAGAGTGTTAGCATTGGTTATTTCAAAACATGATTGGAATTTCTAGGACAGCATCATGTGTTGTTCTTGTTATAAACATTAACTAGTCTTATTAAGAATACAGTACTTTTCACATTTTAGTGATCTATTTCCCAAATAACATCAAAAGAGTTATTTCCAATGATATTGAACTGTAAATGTGAGTACCTCAGCCCTTAAAATTAGCTGTTAAAGTTAAACTTTGTCATTTGATATTTGCTGCATGCATCTAGAGATGGAAACTCCTGTCATTACCTATACTTTTTCGTTGTTTTTCTTTTTCAGTATTATTTCAGAATGTATGAACAGAAGGGCAACATCAAAAACCTATATAGAACAAAGTCAGAATATGAAACATTAAACATATAGCACTTTACTGAAACTGGCATAATTTAGTGGTTAGTGGATGCTTCTTGGTTGAAGTAGTCGTTGCACAACTGTGAGGAGCTCAGCTCTATTTCGTATACTCATGTAACTAGTAAGGAATGGTTTCACTTCAGTTTCTAACCAGAGGTTTATGTGGAGACAGAAGGATTGCTTGGACTAACAGACTATCTGCCTGGTCAAAACACAGGAAACATGGTGAAGATTGACAGAGAATGATGCCCAACACTCTTGTCTGACCTCTATGCATATACGTGCACACATATGTGCAAATACACATGTGCATATTACACACACATGGACAAGCACACATACACATATACTCAGACTAGGAAAGTAGTGTCTTAAAAACACACAACCTTTTTATTTATTTATTTTTATTAGATTTTAGTTAATTATTTTATTTATTTATATTCCCAAATATTGTCCCACACCCAAAACCCACTCCTAGAATTCTTCCCTCCGTTCCCTGATCACTGTTCCCCTCTTCCGGGCATCCCCCTTCCCTGGGGCATCAAGTCTCTACAGGATTAGCTGCATCCTTTCCCACTGAGGCCAGACAAGACAGTCCTCTACTACAGTGTGCTGGGGGTTGTAAACCAGACCATGAATGCTCTTTGGTTGATGGCTTAGTCTCTGGAAGCTCCCAGTGGTCCAGGTTAGTTGATATTGTTGGTCTTCCTATGGGTTTACAATCCCCTTCACCCCTTTCAATCCTTCCTTTCACTCTTCCATAGGAATCTGTGACCTCAGTCCAGTGCTTGGCTGTGGGTATCTGCATCTGTCTCAGTCAGCAGCTGGTAGAGCTTCTCAGAGACAGCCATGCCCCTGTCTGCACACACAATGCAGTATCAGTAACAGTGTCTGGAAAAACATTCACAATCTTAAATAGTTTTTGTTTCTAATATTTTATTTTACTGCTATTTTACATCTTTGTTAGTGAGAAGTACTTTGTGTATATCCACATATCAAGTTGTTTTTCTACTTGGAATTGACTAAAGATAATTATCCTCTGATAATTAATATTCTTTACTTTTTTCTCCTTTTGCCAATGATTTAGCTGTTAGCTGTGGTCACCCGGGCAGTCCAATTTATGGAAGAACAAGTGGAAATGGGTTCAACTTTAATGATGTGGTAACATTCTCTTGCAACATTGGGTATCTTATGCAAGGGCCAACAAAGGCACAGTGCCAGGCCAACAGGCAGTGGAGCCATCCTCCACCTGTGTGCAAAGGTAAACAGCTCACTACCGTCAAACTGGGGTTGTGGCAATATGTCAATAAAGGCATAGATGATAAATCTGAAGAGCTCAGGCAGAAGAGTAGGGAATTAATAATTAATATAATGAAAGGTTTAATTTTGATGGAATCTCATTCCATGTTGCCAAACGTTTTTTTTTTAAATTCTGTTTTCATTCATTTCAAATTGTAATTCCATAATTTCTGCTCTTCATTTCCCTTGTGTCAGAAACTTTCATACCCTTCCATACATCAAACCAGTTCCATTCTTCAATCTCAGTTTTGGGATCATTTTTCTTGTGCACAAATATGTATACACACCTGGCAGAATCTGTTCATGATGTTTGCGTTTATGTGTCTTATTACTCTGTCATTCTGAATTGTTTGACAAATTACAGAGCTCATCAATGACTCTCTCAGCAGTTATTAGTTGCCAGTATTTCTTTGTCTACAGGGGAGACCTGTGAAGCATCATCCCTATCACATTAGCTTTCTGTAAGGCTTTCTTTCTGTTATTAGGACATAGCTATTTTGGAGAACACTATATAGATATAGATATAGATATAGATATAGATATAGATATATATAGATATAGATATAGATATAGATATAGATATAGATATAGATATAGATATAGATATAGATATATATATAGATATATAGATATATAGATATAGATATATTGATATATATATCAATAAATTTCAATTGCTTTTCTATTCATGTATACTCTTTGGTTGGTGGTTTAGTCCCTGGGAGTTCAGGGGGTGTCTGGTTCTGTTGATATTGTTGTTCTACCTATGGGATGGCAACAGCAACAGCTCCTTCAGTCCTTCGACCAACTCCTCCACTGGGGTCCCCATACCCAGTCCAAAGGTTGACTGTGAGCACCCACATCTATATTAGTTAGGCTATGGCAGAGCATATCAGGAGACAGCTATATCAGGATCCTGTCAGCACGTAATTCTTGGGGTTGGCAATAGTGTCTGGGTGTAGTGTCTGCATAGGGTTAGATCTCCAGGTGGAGCTGCCTCTGGGTTGCTTTTCCTTCAGTCTCTGTCCACCCTGTCTCCTTATTTCCTCCTGTGAGTATTATGTTCCCCCTTCTAAGAAGGACTGAAACATCCACACTTTTGTCTTTCTTCTACTTGAGCTTCATGTGGTCTATAAATTGTATCTTGGATATTCTGACTTTTGAGCTAATATCCACTTATCAATGAGTACGTATCCTGTGTGTTATTTTATGATTGGGTTACTTCACTCAGGATGGTATTTTCTAGTTCTATCCATTTGCCTAAGAATTTCATGAAGTCATTGTTTTTAAAAGCTGAGTAGTACTCCATTGTGTGGAAATGTACCACACTTTCTATATCCATTCATCTGTTGAAGGACATCTGATTCTTTCCAGCTTTTGGTTATTATAAATAAGGCTGTAGGAATGTAAGGCCCATACTTGAATATAGTAAAAGCAATATATAGCAAATCAGAAGCCAACATCAAACTCAATGAATAGAAGCTTGAACCAATCCCATAAAAATCAGGTAATAGACAAGGCTGCGCACTTTCTTCCTACCTTTTCAATGTAGTATTCAAAGTTCTAGCCAGAACAATTAGACAACAAAAGGAGGTCAAAGGAATACAAATTGGAAAGGAAGAAGTCAATATCAATATCAAAGTCAATATCAATATCACTATATATAGAAGATATGATAGTATACTTTAGTGACCCCAAAGTATACCCCACCAGAGAACTCCTAAACCTGATAACCAAATTTAGCAAAGTGGCTGGGCATAGAATTAGCTCAAACAATTAAGTATCCTTCCTCTACTCAAAGGTTAAACAGGTTGAGAAAGAAATTAGGGAAATGACACCCTTCACAATAATTACAAATAATATAAAATATCTTGGTCTTACTCTATCTAAGCAAGTGAAAGAACTGTATGACAAAAACTTCAAGTCTCTGAAGAAAAAATCAGAGACGATCTTGGATGAGGGAAAGACCTCCCATGGTCATGGATTGCCAGGATTAATATAGTAAAAATGGCCATCTTGCTGAAAGCATTCTACAGATTCCATGCAATCCCCATTAGAATTCCAACTCAATTCTTCATATTCTTAGAAAAACCAATTTGCAAATTCATTTGGAGAAGCCAAAAACCCAAGATAGCAAAAACTATTCTCAAAAATAAAAGAACTTCTGGGAGAATCACTATCCTTGACTTCAAGCTGTATTACAGAGCAATATGGTATAGTATAGTACATTATATATGGTAATGTATGGTATAGGTACAGAGACTGGCAGACAATCAGTGGAATAGAATTGAAGACCCAGAATGAACCTACATACCTATGGTCACTTGATCTTTGACAAAGTAGGTAGAACCATCCAGCGAAATATAAGACAGAATTTTAAACAAATATTCCTGGCTTAACTGGTGGTCAGCATATAGAGGAATGCAAATGGACCCATTCTTGTCTCCTTATACAAAGTTGAAGTCCAAGTGGATCAATGACCTCCACATAAAACCAGCTTTGCTGAAACTAATAGAAGAGAAAGTGAGGAAGTACCTCAAACACATGGCCACTGAGGAAATTTCCTGAACAGTACACCAATGGCTTATGTTCTAAGATAAGGAATCAACAAATGAGACCTCATATAATTGCAAAGCTTCTGCAATACAAAGGACACTGTCAATAGGACAAAACAGCAACCAAAAGATTGGGATAAGATCTTTACCAATCCTACAGCTGATAGAGGGCTAATATCCAATATATACAAATAACTCAAGAAGTTAGACTCCAGAGAATCAAATATGGTACTAAAAATGGAATATAGAGCTAAACAAAGAATTCTCAACTGAGAGATATCATGTGGCCCTGAAGCACGTAAAGAAATGTTCAACAAAATGTCATGAGGAAAATCAAAACAACCCTGAGATTCTACCTCACACCAGTCAGAATGGCTAAGACCATAAACTCAGATGACAGCAGATGCTGGCAAGGATGTGGAGAAAGAGGAACACTTCTCTATTGTTTGTGGTGTTGAATGCTGGTTCAATCACTCTGGAAGTCTGTCTGGAGGTTCCTCTGAAAATTGGAAATAGTACTACCTGAGGATTCAGGTATACCATTCCTTGGCATATTACCAAAAAGATGCTCCAAAATATAACAAGGGCACATGCTCCACTATGTTCATAGCAGCCTTATTTATTATGGTCAGATGGTGGATTTCTTATTTTTCAATGAATTATGATAAATTTTGTTTTGCTTAAAATAATATTTATCCAATATTTTACTATTGGTAACAAAAATAACTTAAGTGGAATCCTTCTTCAATCTATACTTAGCACAGTTCTTAGGAGTTAATATGGTTCTCAAAATTACTATACATTTTTCCTGTATTTTCATCTATACAAATATGACTATTTTATCAAAAGTTCCTGGGTTAGTAAATTTCTGGAGTATTTGGTTTATTTGACTAAATTCCCTTCTGAAATGAAGTTTTTAAAAAATTCAACAGAATTATACCTAGGTATATTTATATTATTCTTAAACTAACATTTAACTTTTTTCTTTTCTTTAGTGGTGAACTGTTCTGATCCTGGAATTCCAGCCAATTCCAAAAGAGAAAGCAAAATAGAACATGGGAATTTTACCTATGGTACTGTGGTATTCTATGACTGTAACCCAGGATATTTTTTATTTGGCTCTTCAGTTTTGATATGTCAGCCAAATGGACAATGGGACAAACCTTTACCAGAATGTATCAGTAAGTAGATAATGTGAATTATTCCTATAAAAATATTATGAAAACAATATTGGTGTTTATTGACATAATTCATGATTAAACTGTACACCAGGGGAAATTACCTTGACTTAATAAGTTTCAAAACTATATATTGATGTACTTCACAAATTCATTGACCATTTTTTCTATCATATCACTTTATTTTCTAAAACATAAAATTTCTTCTACAATACCATGCCTATTTCTAGAGATAATGGAACAAACATCTCCTTAGCCTTGATAGAAAACCCCCAAAGCATGTGAACGGCCCACGGTGCTATGTACAAGAAGTTGAATGAGTGGTTATAACATGAATAGAAATGGTTTGCCATAAGCCCACGTATGAGTCACAGCTCTAGAAAGCTAGAAACCCAGACTGTACTACTGCACAAGTCGCTTAAGCTTAGACAGTTTTAGGCTGTCTCTTCAGGCAGCTTAGATGGTAGGAGCCTTTTATAGGTCTCTGCTTCTTTCAGGTTGCCTGGTTAGTGAGTGCCTCTTTTATGTCTTTTAGAGAGTCTCTTGCCAGCCTCCACTGCTCATATTTACGTGGGGAATGGGAGGTAAATAGAATCTTGTCAGGTTCAGTTTTGGTTTCCTGAGCAAAGGAACTTCCATGATGAATAGAATGTGTCTCAATAAGTGTCCCTCCAAGATGTAGAATTTAATCTCATAGAAAATTGCTACAAATGAAATATTAATATGTCAGGCATGTCTTTATCATTCTTTGAGTATGGATAAAGGCAGAAGATAATGATACACAAGTACCACACTCATTTCTTTAGCGTTATCATTATTTTAGAGGCGGGAATTTTCTATCAACATTAAATTATTTTTTGATATACTTTAGTGTTGATGTGTGTGTCTCTGTGTGTATTCCACATATTCATTAAAATAATTTTATGTATTTGGACTGATCACTCTATTGGGTAAAAAGAAGTCTTCCAGACAATGATCTAAGTTCAAATATTAGAATTTAAGTATAAAAGACAGATGTTATAGATGTGTTCCATGTACTCCTACAGTGAATTAGAAGAGACAGAGTAAAATCAGCAAGAATTTCACATGGAAACTAGCCCTAGTAAGTTCACAGCATAGAAGAAACAATAGAGACTTTAGGTGGATAAAGGAACTGATTTTAAACAGAATGTCCTCTGACCTCTGCACTAGTACTGGAACACACACACAGAAACACAGACACAGACACACACAGACACACACAGACACACACACACACACACACACACACACACACACAAAGAGAGAGAGAGAGAAAGAGAGAGAGAGAGAGAGAGAGAGAGAGGGAGAGAGAGAATTTAAGAGTTGAGAGTAAAAAGGTTTGAAGTCATAAGAACATAAATCAGATTCAGACAATTGACAAGTCTTAAACTGACTGATAGGACATAAAAATTTTACAAAGTGGGGCCTGGAGAGATGGCTCAGTGGTTAAGAGCACTGTCTGCTCTTCCAGAGGTCCTGAGTTCAAATCTCAGCAACGACATGGTGGCTCACAACCATCTGTAATGGGATCCAATGCCCTATTCTGGTGTGTGTGAAGACAGCTACAGTGTACTCATATATAATTAATAAATAAATTAAAAAAAAATTGTATAAAGTATTACAAAGTGCTTGTCCAAGTAACTTTTGGCTATAATAATAAAGTTATTTCATATTCATGTTTTAGTAAGAGTGACTTCTTTTATATTTATGAAGAAAGATTTAATGAAAAGGTGTGGCAACACTACTTTTGGAGAAAGAAAGATTTCACATGTTCATAAAATTTCTGATTCTATGTAACTGAAGTACTGGTGGAATAAAATTTATTTTATTTCTTTTAGTAGACTAACTCAGTGATTTGAATCATTTATTTACATGAGCTTTATAACTGTAACATTAAATGTAAAATATTTTGGGGTTTTTTTGGTAGAACATAAAAACTTTAAATCCTTTAGGTTTAATTTTTATTGTGATAGGCCTTTGACTTTACTGACTAATATGTGTCACTGAGGAAGTTTGCTAAATAGCAAAGGCATCTTGGAAGTTCATGTGTCATTTGCACATTTTTGGTCTAAAAATGGATAGCTTCAGATCTTTCTATAAGCTTGATTTAATAGTCAACATACAATAATTTCCAAGTTTCTACAATATTTACATTTTTGATTCTTGTAAGCACAGAAACATTTTGAATATCAAGAAGTCCTCGATCTTTTCTCTGCTGAACATCCATTGTGAATTAGTGCCAGACTTGCAGATAGATTGTGAATCACAGAACTTCTTTTTTCTATATCTTTAGTCTCAAAATTCTTCCCGTTCAGTTTTGGTATAGTCCACCTTTTAATCAATCTGAGCTTCCTTATGTTTTCATTTAGTTGACCTTTCTCAGTCTTCTAAATAACTTGGACATTCTCCTCCAGTTAAATATATATTTCAAACCAATGGTTTGGTTAGGTACAGTCAGTACTAACCACTTGTCACAGTAAAACAAACATGGCTGTATATATTTATCTTTCAAATTCCTATTAAACTCATGCTCAGGATGAATGATTTAACACAATAGTCCCCATAACTAAGACATTAATTTCATGTTTAGGAAGCTAAATTTTATAAAGTGTATCTATTTTAATATCAAGGATATGTTCATCTTAATAATATTTAAGTTAACATTTTGGCATTGCAACTGAATCTGTCATCTACAAAGTATACAGTTTAGGACTGATCAAATTTACATAAATAAAAAGGAAAGAAAATTTCAGAATATTTTAAGTAAATTTCTGATTTTGTGTCCATCTGCAGTCATACCTGACTTTGGTCACATGTAGTCTTCAGAGTACTGGCTGGAAAATGCTTTGACATGTTGGAATAGAAAATTTACTTTTATTTTATAAACAAGCTGATTCAGGTTGTTCGATAGGAGATATAAAAAAATTTTATATTCAAAAATTATGTATTGTAGTGATTGACTGTGGACACCCTGGCATTCCTCCTAATGCAGTCCTGTCCGGAGAGAAGTATACTTTTGGGTCAACAGTTCACTATTCCTGCACAGGAAAGCGTTCTCTTCTAGGCCAGGCATCCAGGACTTGCCAGCTAAATGGACATTGGAGTGGATCTCAACCTCATTGTTCAGGTACCAGTGGAATGGAACTGTGTATGACAGAAATGTACTATGATTACTAATCCATACAGCATACTCTAAGCAATCAACATCCCTCTTAAAAACTTTGTGAGTGAAGACTGAAAAACATTTATTTGAATGCTTGTAAGGGAATGTGAATTAAGCAGCAAAGGAATGCTAATTTTCTATATCAATGATTCTCAGTTTCCTAATATAATGACCCATTAACCCAGTTCCTCATTTTGTGCTTACTCCTTACCATAAAATTATCTTGGTTGCTAATTTGTAACTGTAATTTTGTTACTATTATTATTGTTGTTGTTGTTGTTATTATTATTAACAAAAATATCTGATATGTAGGATAGCTAATAAGTAATCTTTACAAAGGGTTTATTGTACTCTTCAAAGGGGTCATGAGCCAAGGGTTGAGAAACAGGGATTTACATCCTAATTCTCAAGTGTGTGTTTTGGATTGTACCTGTGCTCTATGTAAACAGCTAAGTGATTTTAGAATATGTTTCAGTACAAATTCATAAGGACTGTGTAGACATTTTAGTTTAGTACATATCAAATTTGATTTTCCCAAATTTGAAAAGGTACAGGAGTAATGTTTATCAGAATTCATTTCTCTTTCTTTCTAAGCAATGCTTACTTAGTGGCAAATTAAAAAACAAAATCTAAATGCTTTAAACTCCAATGACCAAACGAGTCTTATGAAAGCTATTTATCAATACCAAACTTATTTATCTATTATTACTATAATATATATTTATTCATTATACCTATAACAGTTATCTTTAAATTAATGAATATAAAATGTAGGTTTAATTAATAACCCATTGATATAGTATGTAATGCATTTTACGACGATGTGTAACCTATTACTTTCTTTAGAAATATCGTAACATTGTTAGAGATAGAATAGATCTCTTGTCAGTACTATTTATGTTCATCTGTTACTAGATATGATACTCTTTTCCCATAATTCTCTAAATTTACATATTAATCAAACCTTTTACATGATTTAATTTTGTAAAGATTGTAATAGATAATTTTAGGAAGAGTTTTATATTGTTTTCTCTTTAGAAGTGAGAAAAGTGAAGTGGTTGAGTTCAAATCTTCTAAATCGTGGCAGTGATTAGGGCTTCAAATTTAACTTACAAATTAGTGTAATTCTAAAACTGTCTTCCATGATAATCAGTCTTATCTTTAACTTACTCATTATAAGTAAATTTCCAGAAGACCAGCCATACAAATATCCTTCTCATCTTTATACAGTATATTAAAAGCCTAGTATTGAAGGGAAGAATAAACTGCTGATATATTAAACAATAATATAATAGTCTAAAATGCCTGAAATGCCTGTAGTAATTAACATTGCATTTTAGATTTAAAAATAGAAGTTTATGGATAGATTCCACCTAGAACACACATGAAAGTTTTAAGTACCATCACAATCAACTCTCTCTCTCTCTCTCTCTCTCTCTCTCTCTCTCTCTCTCTCTCTGTTAATGTGTATCTTTATATTATGAATGTGTAAACTGTGTTTAGAAATATTGAAGTAGTGTAGAGAGTGAGAAACTGCTAATACTGAAGAACCTTGTGCTGACAGTGATGAGGGAAATTCTATTTGAAATTTGTTCCCAGCTTTTAATTCTAGGTTGCTTACAATTTATTTCTATATTCTCATAGAGGAAAAAGAAATCAGCTAGTTGATAACTCTTTGCTAATAGACTTTGCGAGAGGAAATTTAAAAGGGCAAAAATGTAATTCATTGGAATAATTCTATTATATTGTTTATATTGTTCTAGCTCACAGCAATTCCAGAACAGCCAAAAGATTATTAATCATAAGATGATTCAGAGAATGAATTATGTAATCACTCTAGCCACATTTTTTTTAAAAATTTTATATAAATACATTTTCCATTAAGTACATATTTTTGTCATTTACAAATTTTTATCCATTCTTTTATTAACTATATTGTGGGAATTATAATGAAATACCTGTAACTATTTATATCTACAAATCTTCAATAACAAAAATAACACAATAGTCAGAAACCATTATTTGTGCTTTTTCTTCATATGAGTACAGCCAGGTGGGAAATATTATTGACATTTTTATTCAGTCAAATTAAGTGAAAATAGCATGTATATAACAAATGCGTACTAGGCTATTGGTGAAAATGGTGAACAAAATCAATGCATATCATAATAAATTAATTTGAACTTTGCTGCATGCAGGTGACACCACTGGTACATGTGGGGATCCAGGCACGCCTGGTCATGGCTCCAGACAGGAAAGTGATTTTAGAACGAAAAGCACTGTACGGTTTGCCTGTGATACTGGATACATTCTTTATGGCTCAGAAGAAAGAACATGTTTATCTAATGGCAGTTGGACTGGGAGGCAGCCAGAGTGCAAAGGTAATCTCATGTCAAAGTTAAATATGTGGAAAGTGCTTAACATACTTCAGTCTGATTTTCAACTTCATTGAGTTAAAAGATTTCCATTATTGTTGTTATTCTTTAAACATTTTTCACAGTCCAGTCACCATCCCCCTCCCAGTCCACCCTCAGACCACTCCCTATCATACTCTCCACTCCCATCTCTAAGAGGACATCCCCACCCCCTCATGACACCCCCAACACCCACCTGATCAGACCTCCCCACTCCCTGAGGCCTCAAGTCTCTCAAGTGTTAAGAGCTTCTCTCATTGAAACCAGAACAGGCAGTCTTCTTCTGTATATGTGTCTAAGGCTTCTTTTTCTTTTTTCTTTTCTTTTATTGGATATTTTCTTTATTTACATTTCAAATGTAATCCTATTTCCTTGTTTCCCCTCCAGAAAACCCCATCCCATCACCCCACCACCTGCCCTCATGAGGGTGCTACCCACCCATCCACCCACTCTCACCTCCTCCCCTCCCCAGCATTCCCCTACACTGAGGCATCCAACCTTCTCGTGACCAAAGGCCTCTCCTCCAATTAATTCCCTACAAGGCCATCCTCTGCTACATATGTGGATGGAGCCATTAGGTCTATCCCTGTGTTCTTTTGGGATGGTGGTCTAGTCCTTGGGAGCTCTGGGAGGTCTGACTGGTTGATATTGTTGTTCTTAATGGGGTTGCAAACCCCATCAGCTCCTTCAGTCCTTTCTCTAACTCCTCCACTGGGAACCCTGTTCTCAGTTCAGTGGTTGGCTGCTAGCATACACATCGGTATGTTCTGAGCATCTGCCTCTGTATCTTCTGAGGAACAGCCAGACAGATTTCCAGAGTGGTTTTACAAGTTTGCAATTCCACCAACAATGGGAGGGTGTTCCTCTTTCTCCACATCCTTGCCAGCATCTGCTATGACCTGAGTTTTTTGATCTTAGCAATTCTGACTGGTGTGAGGTGGAATTGCAGGGTAGTTTTGATTTGCATTTCACAGATGACAAAAGATGTTGAACATTTCTTTATGTGCTTCTCTGCGGTTCCATATTCCACAGTTGAGAAATCTTTGTTTATCTCTGTACCACGCTTTTTAATAGGATTAATTGGTTCTCTGGAGTCTAACTTCTTGAGTTCTTTGTATATGTTGGTTATTAGCCCTCTATCAGATGTAGGATTGGTAAAAATCGTTTCCCAATCTGTTGATTGCCATTTTGTTCTATTAAAAAATCCTTTGTGTTACAGAAGCTTTGTGATTTTATGAGGTCTCATTTGGTGAATTTTGGTCATAACCACTGATGTTTTGTTCTGAAAAATTTCCCCTGTGCCCATGTGTTCTAGGCACCTTCTCTTCTATTAGTTTTAGTGCATCTGTTTTTATTTGAAGGTCCTTGATCCACTTGAACTTGAGCTGTGTACAAGGAGATAAGAATGGATAAGTTTGCATTCTATAGGTTGACCACCAGTTGAACTAGCAGCATTTAGTGAAAATTCTATCTTTTTGCCACTGGATGGTTTTAGCTCTTTGGTCAAAGATAAAATGACCATAGGTGTGTGGGGGGGGGCGGTATTTCTGGGTCTTCAATTCTATTCCATTGATCTACCTGCCTGTCTCTGTACCAATACCATACAGTTTGGTTTTTTTTTTTAAATCACTATTGCTCTGCAATACAGTTTGAGGTCAAAGATGGTGATTCTCCCTGAAGTTCTTTTTTTGTTGAAGATAGTTTTTGCTGTCCTGGGTTTTTTGTTATTCCAAATGAATTTGCAAATTGCTCTTTCTAAGTCTATGAAGAATTGGAATTCTGATGAGGATTGCATTGAATCTGTAGATTGCTTTCAGCAAGATGGCCATTTTCACTATATTATTCCTGCCAATCCATGAGCATGGGAAATCTTTCCATCTTCTGAGATCCTCTTCAATTTCTTTTTTCAGAGACTAGAAGTTTTGCCACACAGATCTTTCACTTGCTTGTTACAGTCACACCAAGGTATTCTATATTATTTGTAACTCTTGTTACATGTGTTGTTTCCCTAATTTCTTTCTCAGCCTGCTTATCCTTTGAGTAGAGGAAGGATAATTAATTGTTTGAGTTAATTTTATATCCAGCCACTTTGCTGAACTTGTTTATCAGGATTAGGAGCTCTCTGGTGAAACTTTTGGGGTCACTTAAGTATATTAACATATCAAAAATGGTGGTATTTTGATTTCTTCCTTTCTAGTTTGTATCCCTTTGGCCTTTGTTTGTTGTCTAATTGCTCTGGCTAGGACTTTGAGTACTACATTGAAAAGGTAGGGAGAGTGGGCAGCCTTGTCTGGTCACTGATTTTAGTAGGATTGCTTCAAGTTTCTCTTCAGTTAGTTTGATTTTGGCTACTGGATTGCTGTATATTGCTTTTACTATATTTAGGTATGGTCCTTGAATACCTGATCTTTCTAAGACTTTAACCATGAAAGGGTGTTGAATTCTGTCAAATAGTTTCTCAGCATATAATGAGATGATCCTGTTTTTTTTTTCCTTTAAGTTTGTTTATATATTGAATTACATTGATGGATTTCCATATATTGAACCATCCCTGCATCCCTGGGATGAAGCCTACTTGTTCATGATGGATGGTCATTTTGATGTGTTTTTGCATTCTGTTTTTGAGAATCTTAATATTTTGGCATCGATATTCATAAGGAAAATTCATATCAGCTAGTGTATGCTGCCTGCTTGTTGGCCCAGTGTCTGAGAGATCCAGTTTAGTTCAGACTGCTGGTCCTCCTATAGGGTTACCATGTTAGTTGAGACCACTGTTCTCAGCTTCTTCCAGCTTTTTATTCCAATTCAACCATAGGTGTTCCTGGCTTCTGTCCATTGGTTGGGTGTATGTATCTGCATATGAGTCTTTCAGCTGTCTGTTGGGCCTCTTGAAGGGCAGACATGCCAGGCTCCTGTCTGTAAGCATACCACAGCATCAGTAAGTCTCCCGCCTTGCTTGAGGCCTCCTGTGAGCTGGTTCCCAATTTGGGCTGATCACTGAAACTTCTGTCCCTCAGTCTCTTCTCCATTCTAGTCCCTGCAATTCATTTAGACAAGAATAATTCTGGGTCAAAACACTTGACAGTGAAATGGCAACCCCATCCCACACTTGATGATGACCTGCCCTTCTACTCTACAAGTAGAAATAGACTTTACAAGTCCCCTCTCCACATTGCTGAGCATTTCATCTTAGGTCCCTCACATTGAGCCTTGAGCGACTCCCACCTCCCAGGACTCTGGTACATTCTAGATGGTCCCTCCACCTTCTTCCTCCCAAGATTACCTGTGTCCATTCTTTTTACTGGCCACCAAGGCTTCACTCCTGTTCCCCCCAATACTTGATCATGTCACCCCCTTCCCCTCGCCATTCCCTCAGGTCCCTCCCACCTCTGCTCCAGTGATTGCTTTCTTCTCCCCCCCAAATGGGATTGAGGCTTCCTCTCTTGGGCCCTTCAGCTTGTTAACCTTCTGGAGTTCTGTGGATTTTATCCTGGGTTTCTGTACTTTTGGGGCTACTATGTACTTAGTGAGTGTACACACCATGTCCTTTTGGGTCTGAGTTACCTCACACTGGACGGTATTTTCTAGTTCTATCCATTTGCCTGCAAAACTCATGATATCCTTGCTCTTAATAGTTGAGTAATATACCATTGTGTAAATGAACCATATTTTCTGTATCCATTCTTCTGTTGTGTAATATTTGTGTTGTTACCAGCTTCTGGCTATGACAGATGAGGCCATTAAATATATCTCTGTGTGTATCCATGAGGCTATTTCCTGTGACAATAGTAAATCAGGAAAGCTCTGATCTCTGCAGTGGTTTCATGAAGTCACTAATAAATTAAAGTTTGAGTAGAATAATGAGAGGTGGCAGAATTATGTAAATGGACCTAGTTCTAGGAAGTAGGTAGGCAGGTGCATAAATCTGATATTTCACTGCTAAGTTTGGAGAAGTATAGTACTTGATAAAGGGATTTGTCATTAAGACTTTGCAGAAGGATTTTTGTTTGTATTACTTTTAAACATACTCATTAACTGTTTGTTTTATAGCTGTGCAATGTGGTAATCCAGGAACAACAGCAAATGGGAAAGTCTTTCGAATTGATGGTACCACATTTTCCAGTTCCGTCATCTATTCATGCATGGAAGGCTATATCCTTTCAGGACCCTCTGTTAGACAGTGTACTGCCAACGGAACATGGTCTGGAAATTTGCCCAACTGTACAAGTAAGTTTGTCTTAATATTTAAAAATTATCCTAAAATAAAAATATATAAAACTGTTTTAAGTCTTAAATATTAATTCTTTGAGATTAAAAGATTATGCATGTTTATGATTAAATTATACACTGATGATTTTAAGAATTGGTAGCCTTACCAAGGTATTATATTGGCTGGATGAGGAAAGAGGAATCAAAGAAAATAAATCATATTTATGTCATTTAATACCACTCTATGAATAATTATTAATTAGCAGTACATCAGATTAAGTCATAATGAATTCAATTTTCCTTTTTCAATCTAACACAAACCAATATTTATTTTGATGTTTAAAAAGCTCAGCCAATATTTTTGAGTACTCACCTTGACACAGAAAGATCTTACAGGTGTTTTGATGTAGTTCAGTTTTATAGTCCTTGCCTAATGTATATGAAACCTTGATTTTCTTCAGAAACAATGGAAAGCCAAGATCAAATAAAGAGAGCAAGAATGAGAAAAAGAAGCCAGAAAGGCTTCTAGAAAGGAAGTCTGAATAGAAAGATAAAGGAAGGATAAATATTTAGTGAAGATGATACTATTGTAAATATTTTATTTGTTGTTCTTCATGATTTCTCAGAAAAAGTAGGTCCATGTCCAGTAGTAGGTGAGCAAATAGAACCAAAATCAAAGGCATTTTTGGAGATTACTCTATCTCATAACATTGTGTCAAAGTCTCCCTCCTCCCTCTCCCTCTCCCTCTCCCTCTCCCTCTCCCTCCCCTCTCCCTCTCCCTCCCTCCCCTCTCCCTCTCCTCTCCCTCCCTCCCCTCTCCCTCTCCCCTCTCCTCCCTCTCCCTCTCCCTCTCCTCTCCCTCCTCTCCCTCCCTCCTCCCTCTCCCTCTCCCTCTCTCTCTCTCTCTCTCTCTCTCTCTCTCTCAAATGCCTTCAGGTCTTTCACATATACTATGGCTTCAATGTTTTGTGTTTTTGATTCCTGAGAGTGTGTGCACGTTTGTCTCTGTGTCTACAATTGTCTCCTAAGTGTTTCCTTGGGTTGTCTTTCTTATGTTTGTTTGCTTTGTCTTATTCCAATTTATTTTTTTTGTTTTATTTTCATCTTATTATATTATATTTTATTATTGTCCCTTAGATACCTGTTTTCCTTCCTAAGAAGATGCAGAAAGTGGACGGGTCTGGATGCAAGTAGATGGGGAAAGCTAGATTGAATAGAGAGTGGAGGAATCATTGAAAATAAACCAATTAAGGATACATCCAGTTGAAACTACAAAATACATTGCTTTATTTTAGTATTTTAGAGAGAAACATCATGCTGAACAACGTAACTGAACTATCAATTTTCCTGAACCTGGGAATTTGCTACAGGTTAACCATTGTATTGGCAGAATTATGGCTAATTCAATCATAATAACCTAAGTTATGGACAGAAATCTATCTCTAAGACAGAACAAGGAGGTTCAAGTGAAAATTAGCAGTCTAAAAAATCTACAATAAAAACAATGAAGGGTTCATAGTACTTCTTTATGGATATGTGATTGTATTAGTATCCATGCTTTATATTTCTTCTTATTAATGGAAGTAATCCCTAAGTAGAGTCTTAGAACTTTCTATATTGTCCTAGACTTGTATTGCATGGGTCGAAAAATGGAGAAATGGTAGCATTCAAGGACTTCCTGAGTATGAGAAGAACTCAATGCTATACAATAATTATTTTATTAATAATTTTATTTATTTACATTCCATATGTTATTCCCCCTTTTTGGTCCCTCTCTAGGAGTACTTCACCCTTTACTCTTTACTTCTAAGAGCTCGCTCCCCCACCCACCCAGCCCCAACTTACCCTGCTGGCATTCTCCTTCCCTGGGGCATCAAGTTTAGGATCACCAGTCAGTGAGAATGAATGACACAAGATGCTTTTAAAGCACACAAAAATTATTTCTAAGAAGATTTGTTATATTCAGGACATAGTAGGCTGATGTATTGCTAAGATTCATACAACAGAAATTCACTATTATAGAAGAAGTAATTGATAACAACTATTAGGAAAGTCAATAATGCCAGTTATGACTGGCAGCTTTCTCAAAACTTCTATTTTTGAATTAAAGATTATATCTTATAACCAAGTTTACACAGTTAAATAGCAGACAACATGAGCAGAGGAATTTATGACTGACGTTACACCCATAGACAAAACTCAGCCTGGGAAGAAAAGATATTTGATGCCACAAAACTTAGCTAAAAATGGCACTCTGATTTTACAGTGTAGTGAAGTGATATTGTGTGTTTGCATTGAGAGACAGGATGGAAGAACTACAGTCAACTAAGGAATAAAGGCAGCAGGGGAAGAAGTCTTCCCCATGGAGGAGCACACCTATTGGTTTTCTAGTACCTAATGGACAGCTCTGGAATCATACATAAAAAAGTAAAATATACAGACTGAGGAGGTTATATGTAAGAATATAGATTACATATGCACAGATGTATGTAAAAATTCAATAAACAAACAGGACATGAATTTGAAAGAGAATGGAGTGGTGTAGCAGGTTTTAAAGGTAGGAAACAGCATGGGGTGATGTTCCTCAAATTAAAATAATATTTTTTTAAAAAGCAGAAGAAAATACTTATTTAAATGGAAGTTTTATTAATGTACCTGTACATTTCCGTGTATCAGATATGTATACACCTAGTAACTTAAGCCCATACTATATACTGTGCACGTGGAGTTTTGTGAAAAAGATTGTGAGCTAGTTTTCAGATCTAAAAAATTATTGATATGATTTCCTTGGAAAAATATTTCCTTAATGTCTTTCTCTGTCTATCCCTGTCTCCCTGTCTCTCTGTCTCTGCCTGTGTCTCTGTCTCTGTCTCTCTCTCTCTGTTTCTCTCTCTGTTTCCTTTCCTCCCTTGCTCCCTCCCTCTTCTATGAACTAGGATTTGCACTTATAAAATGACCAATGCCAGTGCCGCTTACCTTGGAGGTCTTATTCATTAGAGGCAGACAAAACACTTAACAAATTAAGTTGAGTGATAAGGAGTCTAAGGCTTTTAATTTCTAGCAGGCAGCTGGAAAATGGCCCTTGCTGTATCTTGGCTACAAACCCCGATAATGAAACCATTTGGAGATTTTTTTTTTAACTTCTTACAGCAGATAGTCCTAATAACAGAGCTGATCTGCCAGGAAAGGAAGAAATGATGAATGGCCAAAAACCAAAGTAAATGTATGCTAAGATATGATCTAATCCCTTTGAAGGAGCGGGTATTATTTCTCAGTACTTGCATTCTTGACCTTGGACATTTTTATTTCCTAGACAACGAGACTTGTCAAAGTCACGACACATTTTTGGTGGCTATACCTCAAAATAAGTCCTGTTTTGGAAGAAAGCATGTGGTTATTAGACACCTTCCAGAATATTCCAAATTCACAAAACCCACCACCACAGTCAGGAATTATCTGGGACAATATATTAATAGTGCCAATGTTGAGATTAAACTATTCTCTGTGAGATTTGAAAAGGAAATTGACAAAAGATATGATCAAATTGAGAAATCCTGTAAGTTTAGAAACATTGTGACAGATGCTTTTAGATCACTTTGTTGATACAGTGGCATTATGGTCTCCTGTTGGCAATCTCGAGATTTGATGATCAACAAACATGCTTCTTGGTGCACCATCTATAACAGTGAAGGAAAAGATAACACAAAAATTGTTTAATTATATAAAATAAATAGAATGTATATCTGAATAAGAAAATATAAATTATTAAAATGAAGTATTTTGGCCTATGGGTGAAACATGTTTAATATTCATTGCGCATTTCATTAAAGTTAATTACATTGAAACTTATGAAACATGTGACATTATATTTCAGAGTACTCAGTCATATGTACACTAAAGAAGTTAAACAGAAAATAGATCTGAAGTGGAAAACTGAATGAACTACAACATTTACACTTTATTTGTAGTGTAGAGGTCATGTGATTTAAACTTATTATAAATAATAACAAATGGGAATCAACAGAATAAAAAGGATGAGACTATTTTCATCAAAGTAGTTGAATGACTTTAAACAATGTGATTTAGTTGTATTTCTTTTTAAACTGGCAATTCAGTTACTCCTTTTCAACTCATGAATGTATAAATTTTACAAACAAATTTTTATTTAATCTCACATAATAATACATGCACTATATTATTCTCTGAGAATGCAAGAAGATAGTCCTGTTATCAATTAGTGTATGTGCACATTTAGGGACTTGGGTAGTTACCAAAGATTTTCTATAGAAATCTCCCAGCATTCACTGTGGCTTATTGATCTCTCTAATTTTAGGGCAAAGCCCTAAAGAGTTACTGTTCTAAGGTTTTGTCTACAAAGACCAAAGCCTTATTTGGTAGCAAACAAGCTGGTAGTGAATGAATTGCCGGCCAAGCAGGTGCTATTTACAAAGACTGTTGCTAATGGATACTGAATCTTTCACTGGCCTTTGCTTTGTCAGGAAGTCAGGGAACAAACTCACTTCTGCAGCTTCTGTTGTCAGATGTTCATTCATGCTGCTGCAGCGCTCAGATGCCCTTCCCACTATTTGTGCAACACACCCCACCCCCTCAACCCCCACCCTGTCTTCTCCTGTGATGGATGCATCTAAACTTATGTGCCTTCCTAACTGCATGGTTGTTTCTTCTTGCTAAGACTCTAACTCATTCTGTAAAAGTTCCTGTCCAGAAAGCAAGGCTCTCTGTGATGTTTCTGTTAATATCCTCTTCCCCATTAAGAATATGGGTGAAACCATGAAATAACCGAAAGTGCAATTCCATGCATTCAAAGTACATAGACATTTTATATGGCAGTAAATTTGGAAGGTTTAAAAACAATTATTTTTGGTAATGTTCAGAATTATTTGTTTTTTATCCACATCTGTTTTGTCTTTTTTTTTTATTGTTCTATTTTTTTTTCTTTTTTTCGGAGCTGGGGACCGAACCCAGGGCCTTGCGGTTGCTAGGCAAGCGCTCTACCACTGAGCTAAATCCCCAACCCCTTGTCTTTTTAATATATTCTTTTCTTAATGATAATGATCGGAAGAAAAGCTTTCTTGATATAAAATTTAAAATAGAATTAGGTTGCATTTGATAGAAGGAGTTCTATGAATTACTTTAGAAATCAAGGATTACATATGATATGTCCCAAATAATATTTTTCAGTTTAATTGTCAATATTCATACTCAAAAAACTCTGTAGGCACAAAAATATAATCATATGAATATTTAACATTAGTGAATCTTTATAGAAAACTATAAATATAGTTTAATCATAATGTCAAGGGGAGGGGGATGGGATGGGGGCATAACATTTGAAATGTAAATAAAAATATCCATTAAAAGAAAAATTTTTTAAAAAGTGTGGTAAGTGTGGCTGTAGTTAGTATGTATTGTATGAAAAAGTAATCTATTTTCAACAAAATTAAGTAAAGCAAAAGGTTTGGGTTCACAAGGCGAATTCATAATACCTATATCACATGCACTCTACAATGGGAACTGCAAATTCTTTTTTAAAATTAATTATCTAATTTATTTACATCCCCATTGTTGCCCTCCCTCCTGGTTCCCACTCTCAGAATTCTCCCCTTCTCCCCTCATTTTCATCTCTGAGAGGGTGTGAAGCACCCTCTGGGGAATTCTTCCCTAGGGCATTAAATTTCTACAGGATTAGGTGCATCCTCTCCCACCAAGGCTAGGCAAGGCAGTCCTTACTACACATGTGCCAGTGGTCTCCCACCATGTATGCTGTTCGTTTAATGGCTTAGGGTCTAGGAGCTACCTCCCCATTTTTATTAAATTGTGTATTTCTTATTTATATTTTAAATGTTATTCCCTTTCCCAGTTTCCTGTCCACCAACCCCCTAAACCCTACTCCTCCTCTTCTCTAAGGGTGTCCCCCTCCCCATCCACCCTCCTTACCATCTCCCCCAACAATCCCCTATACTGGGAGTCCAACCTTGTCAGGACCAAGGGCTTCCACTGGTGCCCCAACAAGGCTATTCACTGCTACATCTGCAGTTGGAGCCCAGGGTCAGTCCATGTATAGTCTTTGGGTAGTGGTTTAGTCCCTGGAAGCTCTGGTTGGTTGGCATTGTTATTCTTATGGGGTTGCAAGCCCCTTCAGCTCTTTCAGTCCTTTCTCTAATTCCTCCATCAGGGGTCCTGTTCTCAGTTCAGTGGTTTGCTGCCAGCATTCGCCTCTGCATTTGACATGTTCTGTCTGTGTCTCTCAGGAGAGATCTATATCCAGTTCCTGTCAGGATGCACTTCTTAGATTCATCAATGTTATCTAGTTTTGGTGGCTGTATATATATGGGCCATATGTGGGGCAGGCTCTGAATGGCCATTCCTTCAGTTTCTGCTCTAAACTTTGCCCCCCTATCCCCTCCAATGGATATTTTTGTTCCCCTTTTTAAGAAGGATTGAAGCATCCGCATTTTGGTCATCCTTCTTGAGTTTCATGTGGTTCGTGCATTGCATCTTGGATAATTCAAGCATTTGGGCTAATATCCATTTATCAATGAATGCATACCATGTGTGTTTTTCTGTGATTGGGCTCCTTCACTCAGGATGATATTTTCTAGTTCCATCCATTTGCCTATGAATTTCATGAAGTCGTTATTTTTGATCGCTGAGTATTTTGTAGATGCACCACATTTTCTATATCCATTCCTCTGTTGAAGGGTATCTGGGTTCTATCCAGCTTCTGGCTATTATAAATAAGGCTTCTATGAACATAGGGAAGCATGTGTTTTTGTTATATGTTGGAGCATCTTTTGGGTATATGCCCAGGAGAGATATAGCTGGTAGTGCAATGTCCAATTTTCTCTTCAGCTCCTTTAATACTTCCCCTAACTCTTCCATAGTTTTCCCTGACTAAATCCAATGTTTAACTGTGAGTGTCTGCATCTGTCTCAGTCATGTGCTGGTAGAAGGTAGTAGCTATATGAAACTCCAGTGTGAAACACAACATAGCATTAGGAATAGTGTCAGGGTTTGGGGCCTACTCATGGGATAGATCCCAAGCTAGGCTACTCACTGGGTGGCCTTTCCACCAGTCTCAGTTGCATTTTTGACTCTGTATTTTTTAGACAGGAACACTTTTGGGACAAAAAAATTGAAGGTGGTTTGATGACCCCATCCTTCTACTGGGGGCCCTGTCTATCTACTGGAGGTGGTCTCTTCAGGTTCCATTTCCCCACTGTTGGGCATTTTGGCTAAAGTCATGCCCATTGGGAACTACAAATTCTTAAGAGTAGTCTTTCTCTCTAAGTTGATAATGAGCTGTTTAATATGAGAAATTTTGTCACAAAGAGTAACATAGATATCATGCCTTTAGTGTCTGATTTTATCTTTTTTTTATTGATGAATGTTTTTATTTTTTCTTCCATTTTTATTAAATTGGGTATTTCTTATTTACATTTCAAATGTTATTCCCTTTCCCAGTTTCCTGTCCTTCAGTCCCCTAATCACTCCACCTCACCTTCTATATGGGTGTACCCCTCCCCATCCACCCTCCATTACTGCTCCCCCCAACAATCCCCTACACTGGGAGTCCAGCCTTGGCAGGACCAAGGGTTTCCCCTTGCACTGCTGTCCCAACAAGGCTATTCACTGCTACCTATGCAGTTGGAGCCCAGGGTCAGTCCATGTATAGTCTTTGGGTACTGGTTTTTATCTTAATAATTTTTTAAATTATTTAATTAGTGCATCTATATCTATATCTATCTATCTTTCTATCTATCTATTCTAAACCACATGCACAACATCTGTAATAAGTCTTTATTATGATCAAAACCTGCGAATGTGTTCTTTAAATATGGTTATGCTTATGTTTTATCTCTAAAGTGAGCATGGTACCTATTTTCCCTACGTATTTGTTAAGGTTATCTTATGCTAAATACTTGGTGTTAAATATGGACTGTGTTAACCTTCTGTCCTCATCTGGTATTGATAGTCATCAGTTGTGGAGACCCAGGTATACCAGCCAATGGATTAAGATATGGAGATGATTTTGTGGTGGGGCAAAATGTTTCTTACATGTGCCAGCCAGGCTATACCATGGAGTTAAATGGATCCAGAGTCAGAACATGTACAACTAATGGCACGTGGAGTGGAGTCATGCCAACATGTAGAGGTATGCAAATAATTCTTTCAGCATTGCCAAGTTATAGTCATTACTTATTTACATTTATAAACAAATTTTATGCATATTTAAGTATACAAGTATTCTGTTCCCTTTTTTCTGATACCAAAATGTGGGGTATTTTATTTTAAAGTCCTAGTGTAACATGCAGATATGTTAAAAGTGTGTCTTTATCAAACTTATTTTTTATTGTGAGTAGTGACAATGACATGTAGCTCAGCATGAAACAAAGTACCACGCTCTCTGGCACTTGCTCACCACTACTGCTTACACCAGTGGAGATTTGTAAAAAAGTGTCACCTGGGCAAATTGAATCTTCTCAGCTATTTAAGGCCATCCTTTTACAGATAGTAAAATAAAGACTCAATTTAGAAAAGGTAGTGTCAATAATGGTAGGTTAATATTTGAATAAAAGGAAACTTTACACCACATAATGAAGTTTTATGATAGCTTTATTTTTAATAATTGGTATTTTGTGTGTCTAATAGTTGATGAGTTTGTACATACAGAACTAATATTTTTACCAATGCAATGATTGCAATGTGTTTCTGTTTTCTTAGCATTACATTATCTAAGTAAAATCAGATGCAGTTTCATTTTGTTGAGTGAATTTAGTATTAATGTATGTGCAGTTCATCATAGTGATCCACACATAGGCATTTATGTTTTATAAGTTCTTTTGTATATTCATGCATATGTATAATGGAAATTAACATATTGGCAAACTCAAGAAGTTCTTCCTACCTATAGTTTGTCATCATTACAGAATTTCCTCATTTCTACACTTAGAAGGTTGCTATCTCCTTTTCTTCTCATATCTGACACTTTTTCAACATGACTCTGCCTGTGGAAAACACCAGTTAAGCAAAGTTAAATTTTAAAATTAATCATATATTTACAAATAGGATAGGCTTTAATATATGTAGCTATATGTTTTCAGAATGCACAACAAATACACTGTAACCAGAAAATCAGTTTGTCTATATTTGAAAAAGAAGCGGGGGACAGCTATAAACCTGTTTTTAAAAAAAAAAAAAACAAAAAAAACCAAAAAACAAACAAACAAACAAACAAGTATCAATGCTGAATCTAAATCTAGACAAGGCACCGAGCTCATAAGCCTCTCTCAACGTCCTTGGGAAATAATATTATAGAGGAGAAAAAAATTGTCATTAGTTGCAGTATAGCAGATAGAAGGGCATCCCCTCTGCCTTCTCCTTCAGTATCAAGAAGCTTGAGTTCTTGTAAAAAGAACTACTTAGTAGTCATTATGTTGCCAACTGCAAGCATCCTCCTCCAGGGTTAAATTTTAGTGATCTTGCAAGAAAACTAACAGGAGAATAAAACATGGCACACTGTATTGTCCTCCAAAAGGTTAGATAGCACATATGCAGCTCTTAATGATAATTATTTATTTATTTCACACTGAGGGTATTTCAACAGCTGTGTCTAATTACTTTTAATGTAATTGCAGCTGTTACCTGCTCAACTCCTCCCCAGATCTCTAATGGAAGGCTGGAAGGAACAAATTTCGACTGGGGCTTTAGTATTAGCTACATCTGTTCTGCAGGATATGAGCTGTCCTTTCCTGCGGTTCTGACCTGTGTAGGCAATGGTACCTGGAGTGGCGAGGTCCCGCAGTGCTTACGTAAGTAGTAACATTTCAATAATATCCATAATGATTTACAGTAACATTTGTTTCCTAAACCTTTCAAATTTGCAATGCTGTACCCAAAGAGATTAAGCTCTCTACAAGTACGCAATTAAGATTTAAATTTAAGAAGCCAGTTTTCATTAATGTAGCTATTTTTTCATTTATTCCAGTCATTATGTTCCTTCCAGTTTGGCTCAAAATATTTAAACTAAAGTGCTTTATTTCAGTAAAAGAGTTTTCTAGATTATTCTTGTTATTTTAATTCCTTCAAAGTAGAAACCATCTTAAGAAACATTACTAACTTATCAAATTTAAAAGATAATTATATTTACTATGGCATTCTGTTAGGCATGGAATAATATCGCATTCAAAGAAGCTCTTTCTAGGCAATATTTTTAGACTTCCTCAGGTTTTATAGAGGACACAGTAGCCCTGAAACTTTTTACAGTGAGGATCATCTTGATGACCACCTTCATAGGAGACCTCATACCAATATTATCCAAACTATTCCACAAAATTGAAACAGATGGAGCACTACCGAATTCCTTCTATGAAGCCACAATTACCCTTATACCTAAACCACACAAAGACCCAACAAAGAAAGAGAACTTCAGACCAATTTCCCTTATGAACATTGACGCAAAAAATACTCAACAAAATTCTGGCAAACCCGAATCCAAGAGCACATCAAAACAATCATCCACCATGATCAAGTAGGCTTCATCCCAGGCATGCAGGGATGGTTTAATATCGAAAACCATCAACGTGATCCATTATATAAACAAACTGAAAGAACAAAACCACATGATCATTTCATTAGATGCTGAGAAAGCATTTGACAAAATTCAACACCCTTCATGATAAAAGTCCTGGAAAGAATAGGAATACAAGGCCCATACCTAAACATAGTAAAAGCCATATACAGCAAACCAGTTGCTAACATTAAACTAAATGGAGAGAAACTTGAAGCAATCCCACTAAAATCAGGGACTAGACAAGGCTGCCCACTCTCTCCCTACTTATTCAATATAGTTCTTGAAGTTCTAGCCAGAGCAATCAGACAACAAAAGGAGATCAAGGGGATACAGATCGGAAAAGAAGAAGTCAAAATATCACTATTTGCAGATGATATGATAGTATATTTAAGTGATGCCAAAAGTTCCACCAGAGAACTACTAAAGCTGATAAACAACTTCAGCAAAGTGGCTGGGTATAAAATTAACTCAAATAAATCAGTAGCCTTCCTCTACACAAAAGAGAAACAAGCCAAGAAAGAAATTAGGGAAACGACACCCTTCATAATAGACCCAAATAATATAAAATACCTCGGTGTGACTTTAACCAAGCAAGTAAAAGATCTGTACAATAAGAACTCAAGACACTGAAGAAAGAAATTGAAGAAGACCTCAGAAGGTGGAAAGATCTCCCATGCTCATGGATTGGCAGGATTAATATAGTAAAAATGGCCATTTTACCAAAAGCGATCTACAGATTCAATGCAATCCCCATCAAAATACCAATCCAATTCTTCAAAGAGTTAGACAGAACAATTTGCAAATTTATCTGGAATAACAAAAAAACCCAGGATAGCTAAAACTATCCTCAACAATAAAAAGGACTTCAGGGGAATCACTATCCCTGAACTCAAGCAGTATTACAGAGCAATAGTGATAAAAACTGCATGGTATTGGTACAGAGACAGACAGATAGACCAATGGAACAGAATTGAAGACCAGAAATGAATCCACACACCTATGGTCACTTGATTTTTGACAAAGGAGCCAAATCCATCCAATGGAAAAAAGATAGCATTTTCAGCAAATGGTGCTGGTTCAACTGGAGGTCACCATGTAGAAGAATGCAGATCGATCCATGCTTATCACCCTGTACAAAGCTTAAGTCCAAGTGGATCAAGGACCTCCACATCAAACCAGACACACTCAAACTAATAGAAGAAAAACTAGGAAGCATCTGGAACACATGGGCACTGGAAAAAATTTCCTGAACAAAACACCAATGGCTTATGCTCTAAGATCAAGAATCGATAAATGGGATCTCATAAAACTGCAAAGCTTCTGTAAGGCAAAGGACACTGTGGTTAGGGACAAAACGGCAACCAACAGATTGGGAAAAGATCTTTACCAATCCTACAACAGATAGAGGCCTTATATCCAAAATATACAAAGAACTCAAAAAGTTAGACCGCAAGAGGGAGACAAATAACCCTATTAAAAAAATGGGGTTCAGAGCTAAACAAAGAATTCACAGCTGAGGAATGCCGAATGGCTGAGAAACACCTAAAGAAATGTTCAACATCTTTAGTCATCAGGAAATGCAAATCAAAAACAACCCTGAGATTTCACCTCACACCAGTGAGAATGGCTAAGATCAAAAACTCAGGTGACAGCAAATGCTGGCGAGGATGTGGAGAAAGAGGAACACTCTCCATTGTTGGTGGGATTGCAGACTGGTACAACCATTCTGGAAATCAGTCTGGAGGTTCCTCAGAAAATTGGACATTAAACTGCCTGAGGATCCAGCTATCCCTCTCTTGGGCATATACCCAAAAGATGCCCCAACATATAAAAAAGACACGTGCTCCACTATGTTCATCGCAGCCTTATTTATAATAGCCAGAAGCTGGAAAGAACCCAGATGCCCTTCAACAGAGGAATGGATACAGAAAATGTGGTATATCTACACAATGGAATATTACTCAGCTATCAAAAACAACGAGTTTATGAAATTTGTAGGCAAATGGATGGAACTGGAAAATATCATCCTGAGTGAGCTAACCTAATCACAGAAAGACATACATGGTATGCACTCATTGATAAGTGGCTATTAGCCCAAATGCCTGAATTACCCTAGATGCCTAGAACAAATGAAACTCAAGACGGATGATCAAAATGTGAATGCTTCACTCCTTCTTTAAAAGGGGAACAAGAATACCCTTGGCAGGGAAGAGAGAGGCAAAAGATTAAAACAGAGACTGAAGGAACATCCATTCAGAGCCTGCCCCACATGTGGCCCATATATATACAGCCACCCAATTAGACAAGATGGATGAAGCAAAGAAGTGCAGAAGTGTAGATCGCTCCTGAGAGACACAGCCAGAATACAGCAAATACAGAGGCGAATGCCAGCAGCAAACCTCTGAACTGAGAATAGGACCCCCGTTGAAGGAATCAGAGAAAGAACTGGAAGAGCTTGAAGGGGCTCGAGACCCTATATGTACAACAATGCCAAGCCACCAGAGCTTCCAGGGACTAAGCCACTACCTAAAGACTATACATGGACTGACCCTGGACTCTGACCTCATAGGTAGCAATGAATATCCTAGTAAGAGCACCAGTGGAAGGGGAAGCCCTGGGTCCTGCTAAGAATGAACCCCAGTGAACTAGACTGTCGGGGGAGGGCAGCAATGGGGGAGGGTGGGGGAGGGAACACCCATAAGGAAGGGGGAGGAAGGATGTTTGCCCGAAACCGGAAAGGGAATAACACTCGAAATGTATATAAAGAAATATTCAAGTTAATAAAAAAAAAAAAAAAACTATCTTTGAAAGTTGTCGCTTTACAGTTAACTCTTAATTTTATTGAGGTTCCTTTTTGGAATAGTTACCAGTACAGTATGTTGGCCCAGAGAGCAGTTAATAGTCATACTTACCAACCTGTTGAATCATTCAAACTTTTTTGCTGTCTCTACAGATATGCTGTAAGTCCTAATCATACTCAGTCATGTCTTCATTTGGATGATATAATTTAAAGCAACCTAATAGGCAGCCATGTATTGTACCTGCTCTGGTTACTATTTGTTTCTTTCACAGGAAAACAAATTATCAGGATATAAATGGTCATGTTAGAAATGGAACATATTTTAAATGATTAAATTAATTACAAGGCATACTTCTTTCGCCATTATTTAAAAGAAAAATGAATGTTTTCTATATAGGTCTACTGGCCTGGTTGTTCTCACCACCCATAGACCTTCTTCAGGTTCACCCTATACCAGTCATACATGCCTTTTTCATGTCTGCAGAGTGCTGGTTCTCCTCTATCAAGGAAGACTACTGCCATATTATTTAAAATGTACATTCATCTTCCATTGCACAATACATACAAAGACTAAATATCCTTTCTTTGAATTATTTTTCTCATAGTACTAATTGCCTTACCATTTGTTCCTTTCCTTCTTTTCTTATGACAGCAGCTTGTTTCCTTCAGAAATGCATTACAAGCCCAGAATTGAGTATTTCACAGTGTGTCTAGGATATAAGCAGATGCTTTAAAGTATTTAGAATAGTATTTGTCCTAGTAAAACCAAAGCAGCATCATAACAAGGGAGGATGTTCTACTTTGTTGTGGTTTTGTCTTTTCTTTGTTAAATTATTTAAAGCGGGAAAATCCACTATTAATCCGAATCTTTTGAGTGAAAAACACCAACCTTTAATCTGGGCCACAGCTGATGGTGGCAGCCTGTGTAAAATTTCTGAAAGAAGGAAGCATGCCCTCTCTGTTTCCTTGTTCTCACTTTTGTTAGCAAGTCCATTCTTTCATTGGCATTCTAGCCTACTTCTTTGGGATTCTGATGTATAATGAAAACCAGTTGAGACACCTGGCCTTGTAAACTGAAGAGCTACTGGATTGTGTAGATGGACCACAGCTAAGAGCCACTCTAATAGATACCATATGTATAGATACCATATATATCACATATGATATGATTTTGGTTATACATGCTAGAGTGGAGAGAGACGCTTACCAAGAGGCCAAGTCTTCATTTTCCCCATAGGGTTTCAGTCTTCCTGGAAAAACTGACATCCAGCTAGCTCACTCCAGTTACTTTATTCAAATGTTATAAGTTTCCAGATACCAAAGATATCTTGCCCTTGCTGCCTATGAGAGCACACAACCCACTGAAATCTCAGACCCTTTAATTTTGGCTGGCCATAGTCAAAAGAAACAACCATAGGCTTTCCAGGAATGTCATAGGACCAGTGTCCAGGACTAGCAGCAAGCTCTCATATAGCACCCAGTACAAACTTCCCAACAAGGAGACAAAAGTTTTTTCAAAGTTCAAGCAGTCTTAATCCAATTTTTTAGCATGTACTGATTAACCCAAACATAGCACAGACTTTGCTGAAACATGTCACTGAAATCTAAACACAAAGGCTTTACTATATATACATTTCCCATAAAGGTAGAAAGAAGGCTTTACTTTATATATGTATATTTGTGTCTATATCTATATTTCTACTTGAAGATATATAAGACTCATACTAGAATTCATCTTTATCTAAACAATCATGACTAGTCAGATTTTGGTATCAGGAGTAGTCTGAGAGTATCAGAAAAATAAGAAGGAATTCTTTTTAAACATTTCAAATAGGCTTTCCAGTGTTCCTATAATTACTGAAGCCTCTTAAGTTACTGAAACCTCTCCTAGAAGCTTAAAGTACTGAAGCTCATGATATGAACTATTTTACAAAATTAAGGAATCAAATGCATACAATTCTCCCAATTCATCAATCGTGGACTTGGTGACTCTCTATATAAAGCTTTTGACTAATTGTGGAAAATAAGAAGTATGACAATACTGGTTGGTTGCTTCTAGCATGTCTAAATAAACTGACAAAAGAAAAAATATCCCCCCCTGATAAAACTAAACATCTTCTAACATGAGCATATGTTGAAGGAAACATTAAACTCTGTGATAAAATTAGCCAGGTCAAGACATGAATAAAAACTCTTAGAGTTTGTAAGTCTGCCCTGAAACACTGTTTTTTTCTCTCTAGTAGTCAGAGAGCTCAAGTTGCAGAAAAATAACACCTAACCCCTTATTATAAGACTGGGTAAATAACAAAAATAAATTCAAACCTGAGGCCCATAGAGTGTTGGCTGTTAAATTGAAGATATTTATTGGTAAAGAACGGATTCTGTAACTTGTGGTGGAGATGTGAGGGAGGACCCTATTGAGGCTGAGAACTTTGAGTCCTCAGATTCTCAAGGTTTTTACCTTACTTGATAAAGTAGCTTCTACTCAGCAGAAGATAATATTACACTTCTCCTCCTGAAATATTCTTTTTTGCATTTTACTGAGGAAAATAATCCTTCACCATCTGCTAAACCAACAGCAACTTTCCCTGACAGAATTGTCAGGCAAAGCTCTACTGATGTCTCTCATAGCCCAACAATATTTGCCTCTAGACTGATTACCAGTAGAAAGGCTAAGTAGCTTCTGAGAGTGAAAGTAAAAAATGTAGTCCAAGAGGAGGTGTGCTACACTGCTTAATAGCTTAAAGGGTATGCTAATTCATTCAAACAGTTGGCTGGGAAATATTCATAGGAATGGATTTTAAGACTGGGAAATAATGGTGGAAGAAACATAAAACTGGATCAGCCTGAATGGAGATTCTAAGTTCACAGTTAGAAAAATTATCAAAAGTTTATTTGAATTATTTGCTGAATCATTTGTTAAAAGATGCCCTCCTTTGATTGGTGGTTTAGTCCCTGGGAACTCTGAGGAGTCTGGTTGGTTGATATTTTTGTTCTTCCTGTGGGATTGAAAACCCTTCAGCTCCTTCAGTCATTTATCTAACTCCTCCACTGTGATCCCTGTGCTTAGTCTGATAGTTAGCTGCAAGCATCCTTATCTGTATCAGTAAGGATATGACAGAGCCTCTCAGGAGACATCCAGCCACATATATAACAAAGGATGGCATTGTCTGGCATCAATAGAAGGCGAAGCCCTTGGTCCTGTGAAGGCTTGACTTGTCTCCCTACTGTAGGGGAATGCCAGGGTACTGAGGTGGGAAGGGGGGGTTGGGAGGGGGAGCATCTTCATAGAAGCAGGTGGAGGGGGAATTGGAAAGGGGATAAGCAGGAAAGGGGATAACATTGGAAATGTAAATACATAAAATATCCAATAAAAACGAAAAAAAAAGATGTCCTTTTTAAAAAGTGTTGAAGATGCTTGATATTCCTCAACTTAGTGTAGATGAGGGATTTTTTTTTTTAGGGTGAAGGAAGTTGCAATGCTAAAATGGGTACTCTATATTAAACCTAACACTCCAGAGTGGAAAGATCCAAAAGACATGCCCTTCACTAATCCTGCAAAATGGCAAGAGGGGCACCAGCATATTTCAAGAGGATTTTTTGTCAGCTCTGTCTTGTGGCAGACCTTAGGGTCAGAGGTGCTCCTGTTCAGTTGGATGAATTAAATGTAATGGGTTTAATTGGGCTCCAAATTAGCATGAGTCAGGTGGCACCACTGAATCACCAGGCAAGATTATCATAATGGGAAGCACACATAAGCCAATGTCAAGAAATAGCCTGACCCATATTGGGAAGCACAGGAAAGTGACTTTTATGGTTGCATGACTCATATGGACCTTTGGTACAGCTAATCAATTGGGAGACTTACACTCCGAAGGAAACAAGTAATTGCCCTTTTATAGAGTTTTAAAGATAAAAAATATGGCTTTCTGGAGAGAAAGAAAATGGCAACATCGAAGGCTTGAGACCCGTAATGTGGTTTTCCAATGCTAAGGTGTTATTCCTAAAACCCTATACATACAACTGACAGTAAACAAACTCAGAAGATTTCATGCATGTTTCTTTGCATATGATGAAAGTTATTCTTGACTCTCAATTTGGTAGCCAAAGTATCTGAGTACACAGATGAGAGACTTTTTAAATTAAATTGTTTAAAGTGGGAGTACCCACTTTTAATTCAGATATTTTTAGGCATGAAGATACATATTTATTCTGTGTAACACCTTCTGGTTGCAGCTTATATAAAGAGCACGGAAGAGGCTTTTTGACATGTAACTAGAGATTTATTATTTGATTCTGATCTATTTAAATAAAAAGGTAAAGCATTTGACATTTACTAACTACCATACTAAAGAGAGCAAACACAAAACATTATAATTTATAAATAAACTAGAAGTTGCGAAATTTCTCTGGGATAAGTTATACGTATTAGGTTAGAGTAATATTCCAGTTAATTTTAATGATTTTACCAATTATTTACTTCACAGTATCTATTATTTTGTGACAAATATCTCCATTTTAACTTCTAGCAAAGTTCTGTGGTGATCCTGGTATACCTTCCCAAGGAAAACGAGAAGGCAAAAGCTTTATTTACCAGTCTGAGGTTTCATTCAGCTGCAATTCTCCCTTCATACTAGTAGGATCAAGCACGAGATTATGCCAAACTGATGGCACTTGGAGTGGATCATCACCTCACTGCATAGGTAATACACAGGCTGGTTATGCTCTGTAGTTGCACAAGAATATCTGGTAGGAACATTTAATTCGTGTATCATGTAAAACATATAGTAAACAAACCATATAGGTGGTTACACATATATAAAAGTATAGAACCTTTTAGAAAGTACTGAGAAAGAATACAGGTAGACCAGGTCATCGCTTTTAATCATTTTAAACTTCCAGAAGAAATACTGAAATGATTTCATCATTGATCAGTTTAATGAAAAAGAAATGCGTGTCAGAGCAGAGTATTATTAAGTAATATTATTTTAAAGTATTTTAGTTAATAAAACACATTCATATGAAATGAATATTGCTCAAAAACATAGAGATATTTTAAGGGCTATCCATATATATCAGTGATTTAACACTGAATATTACCATTTAGAAATTCACCTAGTAACCTCCATGCAAACAGTCCACTCACAAATGACAAGCCTACCATTTCCAGGCAGAAATGACCAACAAGTATCAGGACACTCCAAATTATCAATCGATTTTCCATGAATTGCTCTTCCTTTTTCATAAGAAGTTAGCTTTATCTTATATCTCAAGCAAACATTTTATACACATGGGTTTCTCGAATAGACAGTATTGTCTTTAACTTCTCATTTACAAAGTGGGTTTGATTGATATCAAGTACTTTTTTTCTGACAAAAGTTTCAAAGTTCAAGAAACACATAATGCATATAAATGAAGTCAAGTTGAATTTCTTCTTTTGAAGATGTATTTTTAAAAATATGCATGTGTGGCTGTCTGTATGTGGCTCTGTCTGAATGCAGAGCTAGCAGAGGTCACAGTTGTCTGATATTCTAAGAGCTGGAGTTCCAGGCTGTGGTGAGAGTCTGGATATTTATGGTAGTCCCTGAATCAGGTCCTATATAAGCTAATTTAGCCTTTTAGTCACTGAGCTGTCTCTGTAGCTTCAACCTGAAATTCTTGCTTCAAGATTAGGAAGCTTCTGCTTACTGGGAGGCACTGAGTATTACGTTCAATATTCTTGCCAAGAGTACATTTGCTAAGACCAAGATTATTTAAGATTGACTTGCATTAGTGCATTAGTGAAGTATACTTGGTTACACAAAATTTCTTTTTTTTTTTGAGAGAGAGAGCTTTGTATCTTTCTATTAATTACTCCCCCATTGCTCTGATCAAACACAATGTTCAAGGCAAATTATAGAAAAAAGAAGCCTACTTGGAATTATAGTTGGGAAGGGATAAGGGTGCCTCTTGGGGGTGGGGGCAGAAGGGTCTAAGTCAACCAATGGCATGGATATTCTGTAGAGCAGAAGTTCCAGTCTTGAACTACAAGCAGAAAGCAGAGAGGGTGAACATGAAGGGGTTTGAATCTTTAAACTTTCAGGGTATACCTCCAGTGACATAACTCCTACACCAAGGCCACCTTTTCCAAGTATCTCTACCATTACCACGAACTCTGAACCAATAGTTAAATCCATAAGATTGTGAAAGGCATTGTCATTCAAACTGCTACAGTGTATTTTGAGCATATTCACCTCCACAACTCTTCCTAGATACACCACCTCTTCCTTACCCATACAATTTTATGTCCTTTTTAAAATGACCCATGGTGATCAATTTGTACTGCGCCAATTTTCTTGGAAGTGTGGTTTCAGGGAAGCTTAACTGATATGCCAGTTGCTAGTCTCCTAGAGAAAATTATAACTCAGTCTGCAAGCAGATGACTGCCAATAGCTATATTGCTAAGGTTGGGATTGTGTCCCCAGTGTCCATCTCCATGGTTGGACTTTTTGTTTGACTGGCACTTGTGCAAGTTTTATGCATTTGATTTCAACTATTGTGAGATTGCCAAAGAGTGTAACCTTTTTAATTGTTTACTTTAGAACCTACTAGAACATCCTGTGAAAACCCTGGGGTACCAAGGCATGGATCTCAAAACAATACATTTGGATTTCAAGTAGGTACTATTTTATTATTTGGTTCTGCTTAGTATAGTGGGAAGTGTATTGTATTTTGATATTTTAGGACATGTTATATTGCAATGTATTATTATTCCCAGACCTTACTACACTTTCTTATCGCCAGTGCCTCCCCATTGTTACTTCCCTTTCTTCCCTCAAATAGATTACAGCCTGTGGTTTTATAACATGTGAAGCATATCTCTTTCATTACATATGCACACTATTTAATTCTATACTCCACATATGAAAGAAAACATGCATTGTTTTGTCAGACTTGGATTTCTCAGTATAATGATCTCTGATTTTATCCATTTTCCTCAAAATGTCATAATTTCATTCTTCTTTAGAACTGCATGAGCTAAGGGATAGATGATTCTCAATGTGAGAACTACAAATGGCCAGTCAATATATGATAAGTGTTCATCGTTCTTAGCCACCAGGGAAATTAAAGTTATAACTGCTTTAAGCTTGTATTTTACCTGATTCAGACTCACTATCTTCACAGAAAAAACATTTGCAGAAAGATTGTAAGTGTCTATACTTTTCTTCTGTCTTATGTTAGGCTATCTTTGTCTTTTCCTTTTTCTTTTTTTTTCCTTTTCTTTTTATCTCTCTTCATTCCTCTCTCCCTCCCCCTTTCTCTTTCTTTTTGCCCTTCATTCTTTCTTTCTCTTTTTTTCTTGAGGCTACATTTTACTATTCATTCTCCATCAGCCCCAAGCTCATGTTTCTCTTGTCTCGCCCTTCCATGCATACAATTGCAGGTATTGCTACTTGCTGACTTCCACTGAGGACATTCAGTAGATAAAACCATTCTGTATGGAATTTGGCCAAAAGTTACTCACATTTGTTCGTCAGTTTTTATATTTCTGCTGACATACATCGAAAACAATGGCAAATTCATATATGCATTCATGAACATTTGAGTGCAGGTATTCTCTAAGAAGGGATTATAGTTAGAGAAAATGAAAATGTATTTCTAGAAAACATTCAAACTGAACTTGACAGTAAGACAAGTAGGAAACTGGCAGCAGAGAGCATCCTGTTTAGGAAATCCCTAAGCAGCACCTAGAGAGTGAGGAGTTACTATGTGAGCAAGGAGATTTTACAGGAAGATGTGGGAGCTGGGAGGAAAAATGAAACAAGAGTCTAAAGAAGAAATACAGAAAGCAAGGCCCAGTTGTGAGGAAAATGCTTATTTAATATGTCAATTACTAATATGGTAAATTTCTGAAAAATAATCTCTCCCTAACCCGGTCTTTCAAAATTCATAGTTGACTTTTCTGCTGGGAATCATTCTGCATGCCCATTCATGTGTGATTTACTTTTTTTCTCCCTTTTTCAGATTTAGATTTCACGTATAGATCAGCAAGTTTTCTGTTACAAGGGTAAAAGGGGAGCCAAAGCACATGCTGACTCCAGAAGGAAATAGACCATTTACACATTACCCAATTGCTTTCTGTGGCAGGCGTTTCTAAATTGTGTGATTCTGAGGAAAATTTAGTGTGAACCTGAAAAATGTCCATTTCTAAAGGAAGGGCTCATCTAAAGTGCCATATTTTTGTGGCTAAAAATAGTTTCCACTTATCTACTTTTAAGGCACAGTATGAACATTGATTTCAGAGTGTTTCAGTTCTTCAGGTTTGCTTCAGGATGGTTCAGATAATACCAAACTGTAAAAGCATGCTTCTATCTTTGTAACATAGGTATTTTAGAGAACTTAGCCATATACCTCTATAAAAGGCTGTTATTAATTGATCTCATTTCACATAAGAGGGCACGTTTATACAGCCTTAGTTTTCCATGCAAAGATAAAAGAAAATGATGCTAACCAAGCATATATCTGTCTCTCATGGTTTGTCTATGTAACTATGGCTGGCCTAAGTGATAGGCCTAAGTGGTATATATAGCTCCTATATGATAGGGTTAAAAATCATTCATTATAGGAGCGACCATAACATTTTAATACATTTATTAATTTGTAGGATGTAGATTACCAGGGCAGAGGAAGATCAGAGAACAATTTGTGTTCTCTCCTAATACAATATGGGTCCTAGGGGTTGAACTCAAGTCATAAGGCTTGGCAGCAAAACTGTTAGTCACTGATTCAACTTGCCAGTCTTATGAAACTTTGATATTAGTAACTGTTCATTAAATGTACCTGATTCTCTAAGAACTATAAGTCTTTTTCCAAATATAATTTGAGATAATGGGAAGGGAGTATTTGAATTCAGAATGTAATATAACAAAGGAACAGGATCATTAATTCTGAATTTTTAATTTTATTTTTATTATCATTGAAAAATATTATCAGACAGTTAGCATAACTTTGAATCTATTAGGTGAAGTGATACCTATGCTTTATTTTATTAAGGTCTGCCTAGGTACATGTATGTTTTCAAGTTTACATTAATCTTCTATCAGTGTTTATTAAAATTAAGACATACTGAGGTTAAATTAAGGGCGTGAACTTTCTGACCAGATTGAATATGTTCACTTAGTCTACATAGAACCAGTACAATACAAAGTTATAAAAGTTTATTGATAATTTATTGGAAGACAACAATAAATATTTTTATATGTAAATGTTACATTTCTGATTTGAGAAAAAAATTCCTGCTTGAAAATAGCAAACCTGCCCAGTACTAAGGCACTATGAATCGTGGGTTGGTACATATAAGTTACCAATAGAGAATGAACTAGCCTAAGCATAGAAACTAGGCATTTGACAAGAGCATACAGTTTATTTATTCTACTCTATGTCTGTATATTAATATTCATAGCTCTAGATTGGGCGTGTTTCCAAGAGGATGTCATCTCTGTTTATATCAAAACCTCATACACAAAATATTTGTCTTAGCAAAAGCAATCTGAGGTACAGCTCAGTGACAGAACACTCTTGACATGCATGAAGGTCATTCCCAAGCACTAGTGCAACAAACAACACAAAATCATCATCATCAACAACAACAACAACAACAAAAACAAAACAAATATTCCCAGATTCTCATCTTCCAATCTAATCTTTCTATTCACCTTGGTTTGACAGGTATCTCATTGTGAGAAGGTAAATTTATATTCACAGAAAACTAATTACAGAGAAATGGATGACTAAGTGAAGAATAGCTGAGCTATTCAAGCCAATATATTTTAATTTCTGTAGTCTTGAATTTCACTATTTTGCATATGTAGGATTATGAAGTAGATTTGGGGATATAGATTTTATTATTAAAACTTAGAGTATGTCACCTGTTGATACAGATAATCATCTGAAAATAGCCTTGTCCAATGTAATTTTTTCAGAAACTTACAAATCAGAATAAATTAATTTTCAATAGTGGCCAGGAGGCTGGGAAAGAATAGATGTCAAAATGATTGATAAATCGTTGAGATCAGTTATGGATTAAGAGCCATGAACACATTTTTCATTAACTGTAACTCTGGGCATAGGAAGATACATTATTTGGATTCAGTGTTCATTTCATAAAGTAATTATAGCTATGGAATATTTTCAATTTGACTCTTTAGATATTTAATTTCAAGATATCCTATCAAATAATGATGTTGATGTCCAGTTTACAATTGAAATTAATATCTTTGCATATTGATTGAGAAAAACATATTGAGTTATACTTTAGTACCTGAAATAATGAGTATGCTAATATAAGTTATAAAACATATACATATATTTCAGTTAAAATACTTTTATTATTATTCATTCCTTGAACCAAGAATTTCAGGACTAATGTTGAGAGTAGTAATAGATAGGAGAAAGCAAGGCCTAAGTGATAATTTCTAAACCACTGAGTTCTCTCAGGATATTTTTAAGGGAATCCAAAGAGACCAACAGTTAAGTACCACTTGTCTGGTCATCCACTACTAATCCTTTGATAAATCTTAATAATTTTTGTTGCAATATATTATGAGTTAATGACTTGTTTCCTAGTTTCACTGCCACAGAGGAATTTAGTATGTTTACACTAAAATCTAAAAGATAGTGCCAACTCATAACTAGAATTAAAGCTCTTTATTACTCATCCCCTTGCCCTCTGAGACACTTGAGAAATAATTCTCTTCACAAATGATTCTCCAATCAGTTCTTCTACTGCTTCCTGTTTATAAGCCTTTCCTTGATGTTGTTTCTTCCTATTTGAGTGATCCACAGCAATCAATTAAGTGTATTCTCCACCATGCCATGTAACAGATGATGTTCTTACTTCTGTAAGCTTTTCATCATGTTTTTATCAGTTTTGTTTTCAGAAAAAGGTCTTATGTATTCTAGGCTGACGTTGAACTCCAAGTGTGATAAAGATTGCCCTCAGCTCTCATTAACCTCGTCAGTGCTCAAATTACAGTCTGTCCTTTACAATGCCCAGGTTTTGTGGAGCTCATGATCTATGTTGAAAATTCACAAATGCTCACTCGTCTTTTTAAATTCTGTCTTCCAGGTTTCTTCTGAAAATATTTTTTATTCACAGACTTTTAATATTTAGTGCTAGTTTTTAAATTACAGTTTGACTTTTATGTCATTTGCTATAGGTAGGAAGTGTTGTTCAGTTCCACTGCAAAAAGGGACACCTGCTTCAAGGATCTACAACAAGAACTTGCCTTGCTGACCTGACATGGAGTGGAATTCAACCTGAGTGCATACGTAAGGATTGTACAATTTTATGGCATGTATCATGGATCTGAGTTCATTCACACATTTTTCTTCCAACAATGGAAACTAGTTTGTATCTGTATAGGATATATATAATTGTTTGAGACTAGTGCAAAACATATTTTATTTTTATAGTTTTAGTCCTGTATAAAAATCCCATGATCATTGGAAAGCAGTGATTCCAAAGAGACCAGAACTTAGGGAGTACAATTTTGTTCTTTTGCGAAAGTTCTTATAGTGGTGTGAGCTTGTTCATGTGGTGTTTTAAGTGATGCTTACTTTCTTGTTTCCTGGGCCTGCACTCAAAATTGAAATACTATGGAATCAAAGATGCTATAAAATAGTGAATCATAATGACTTTTAATCACACATGAAAAGGTTTTCAGAGAATATGAGGCAACTAGAATGATAAAATGAATGAAAGGAAAGAACTTTTCAGAACCATCTAACCAGTTTTAATGTCAGTAAATGACATTTGCATGTACAATTTGAAATAAATTAAACCATTCTGACACCTGTACTTCATTTCCCCTAATATTCTCTTTTCTTTCCCATGTTTTAAATTCTAAATCTCTTGCAAAGAATAACAACAATAAAATTGTAAAATATATGAAAATATCAGCACTCAATAGTAATGTTTAAATTTATAAAGTTAGGTTTAATGCAAACATACTGTGGATTTCCTTAAACTTTGGCAGGAACTCACAATAAAAAGGGGGATCCTCTCTGAATTAATTGATTATATAGAACATGAATCATGACTTTATTGAGTGGTTTATATCTAATTATGGCAAAATTCTTCATAAGAGAGTTTCTCAGTGTAGCCTCAGCATAGGAGTTTGAGTCCAGCAACATGGCTGCTTTGGCAATGGATCTCATCCAAAGGCTTTCTATGGAAATGCAGCATTTGTTCACTCCATGTGATTGTCATCTCAGAGGCTTAGAAATGCTTGCTCATTCTTTCTAGTTCTATGTGAACTCTGGCTGCCTGGTTCAACTCAGCTGTTCCGGCTTAAATTCCTCTCCAAGCTGACTGATTCAATCTGGATTTTCTTAGCTGCTGTATAAACTGTACTGCTTGGCCTCTAACTAACCTAGCAATATGTTCTATTTTTATGGTTCCTTCTTACTCTGTGGCTTCTACTGCCTCTGCTCACCTGCACTGAACTGCACTCATGAATGAACTCAGCTCAACTGCACTACACTCACACCATTGACTCCCAAGTCACTGATACAATTCCACTGCATTGAACCAAACTGACTGAACAGAACTGGCTCCCAATGCAAAGAAACTCCCCTTACTCAGCTGCCCTCCAATTCGTTATAACTTTTCAACATAGCTGCTTCCCTCTACACACTAAACTTACTTCCACTGTTCAGGATTAAAGGTGTTTACTACTGCCATGTTTATATTCCAGCCAGAGTACACAGGTTACTAGATTAAAAAAAAATATTTTCTATACTTCTAGGTATATATGATCTGGCTGGAATAAAGACTCATCCTTTATTTTTAACAATGGAGAAAAAGTCAGTTTATTGAAGTAAATAGCCATGCTTGAGAGTGATGTTTAATTGAGGGGCAAAGAGGCCAATCAGAAAGAGAGTTGATAGAATGAGTCAGAGATAAGAGATGCCCAACTTACATGAGAACAGGTAGGTAAGAGAGATTTTAAAAGAGCATGGTAGAGAGAGGGAGAGAAGAGGCAGTTTTACAGAGACAGATTGCAGGTAAAGAAATAAGGAACCAAAATATATGGACCCAGAAGATTAGAACAGATTACCAGAGTTAGTTTTAGGCCAGGTAAAGCAATTCAATCAGAAGCTGAGAGAAAACAGTTTGAATCAGTCAGCTTGGAAAGGAATTTTAAGCCAGAACAGTTGAGTTGACCAATCTAGCCAGTGGATAGAACAAACTAGAAATGGTGAATTTATTCAGCAGTAAGTCTCTGAGACAACAATTACATATGGCAAATAAAAGTTGCATTTCTACCTCAGAATATGTATTTTGGGACAGTTTTGGATATTGCAACTGTACCCAGTTACAATAAATTGGTGTTCTTTGGTGAGCTACAGTAATTATTTGGCTATTTAAGTCCAGCTTACCATCTCCAGTTACTGCTTAGTAATAAGAATGGTCTGTGTATATTATGTGAAGCTTAAGGATGCAGAGCTGGACACTGTGACACAAGCATATAATGTGAGCTCTTCAAAAAGCTGTGGCATGAGCATCACATGTTCAAAGCCAGCATTGACAACTGAACCCTCGTATCAAAATGAGAATTTGTAAAGGGATGATAATATAGCCATACAGTAGGGAGTTTGTCTAGCATATATGAGGTCCTAGGTTCCATACATATAACTGAAAGCAAAGTCAGTTGAAGCAGACCATATGCTACACAAAATTAAATGAATTAAATTTTGTATTAATAATTGACTTAAGTATAAACAATTTAGCACTGTGTTTAGTGTATGGTATAAATTGAACTGACCGACTGAATTAATTGTTATTCATATTGAATCTCTATGAGGAAATAAGTGGAAGAATACTGTTTATTAAATGAAAAAAGCAACCCCAGATTAGAAGAATGAAATTATTCTTCTAGCACATAGACCAAAATATAGCCAAAAATTTCAGATGCTAAAAATATTAAAATATATTTCTATATAATTTATCATTAATATCTGACCATATAATGAATCATCCCTAGTTGGATTTAGCTTCAAAAATGTTTTCATTTAAAATAAATATATATTTATATGTTGAATATACTTTTTTAGAAATTATATAGAAAATATAAGCATGTAAAAATTCTTACTTCAGAGTGTTAGAATTTTTTAAAACATTACTATTCTTTGTGACTCTCCAGAATTGTGCTTCAATATTCATTTAGAAGGATAAATTGTCAAAGTCAGTTTTTTTATTTCTGTCTTTCTTCCTTACTTCCTTCCTTTTTCTTTCTTTCCTTTCTATTCTCCTCTTTTTTCTTTTAACATCTCCTGGTATTACTCACACATTTCCTTAAGAAATCTCAGGATATAAAAATAATATAGTGTATATTCACTTTGACATATTTTCATTGGTTCATTAAATTAGCTTTTGAAAGTTGCACTTAAACAATAAAATTGGAGTTAGGATGAGTGTGTATTTTGACTATTGCCTCAAAATTCTAGTCATGCATCTCAAAAACATTAACTTTTTTTCTCTGTTCTTAATATAGCTCACAGTTGTAAGCAGCCAGAAAGTCCTGCTCACGCAAATGTAGTAGGAATGGACCTGCCCTCCCATGGGTACACACTCATCTATACCTGTCAACCTGGATTCTTCTTAGCAGGGGGAACTGAACATAGAGTATGCAGATCTGATAACACCTGGACTGGAAAAGTTCCTGTCTGTGAAGGTAATATTTCTTTACAGATGCTTTAACATATTAGGAAGTGCTGTTTATATTTTTTAGGAACAAAGTGTATTTGTTGACCAAATCCAAAATTTGAAGCTATGTAGGCATTATTGATTCCAGAACAATGGACACTCCGATCATTCTATGCCATCTTTCCCATGCTAACTTGATTCCATTTATCTTTCTGTTCTCTTTACATTCTCTTTCTAAAATGGGTTTATTAGTTTATTTGTTTTCTGTTTGTCATAACAAATTATCTACACGTGGGTGACTTTACAAGATACAGGTTTATTCTTCCATATGTGTTAAATACAAAAGTCCAAAATAAAAGAGTGAACAGGTCTTGTTATATTCTACCACTCCCAGGGACAGAGCATTTTCCTACCCTATGTTTTATCTGAGCAATCACTGGCATTTTTTTCCTCATAATCTCCCAGTGAATTCTGCTTCATCTTCCTATGTGGTATTTTTCTTTGCATGCTCATAGCATTTTCTTATGAGGAAACTTTTTCTGTATATGACTTCATTGAAATTAAGTATGTTATCGTGATATCAGCAGTTAATTACAGTAATAATTTACTTCCAAAAAGGTCTTATTATAATGTAGTGTGGGTTTTTTTTTTTTTTTTTTTTTTGTTTTTTTCGAGCTGGGGATCGAACCCAGGGCCTTGCGCTTCCTAGGCAAGCGCTCTACCACTGAGCTAAATCCCCAACCTAGTGTGTTTTCTAAAGGATATTATTTGATCCAATGTGGTAGGTGATGTTTCAATATATCTTATTTCATAGCTGTCTCTCACAGTCCATACAAATTTCACAGAGTTTGGGTTAGAGGTTATAAGTAACAGCTCTAATTTACACAATTTTGAACTGAGTCAATGTAGCATGATCATTTAGATAGATCTAGATAAAGTCTACACTGGTTGCTGTTTTACCAGGAAAAATCTTAATTAATCTTGATATACTGAATTTACTAGAGAAACATACACACTTCCCATATGATCCAGTAAAGGGTATTTTCCATACATATTATGTCAGCAGCAGCATTTTCTTTACGTCTGTTGAACTTTCCTCTCAGACTATCTTGTGTTTGATGGCTTACAGTATGTCCACATTTTATTACTGTTTTAAACTATTTTTATTCCCTCCTTAGCCAGAGTGAAATCCTGTGGGTTTTTTCCTCCCTCCTTAAAATACCCACTGCATAAGAAAGTCCTTTTCTTTACTCTGTGTGCTGCTAATCTTTACTTCTACTCTTCTGTCCATCTATATGACAAGAAACAAAATCCTCAGTGTCCATGATGCCATAAATGGTTTCATTTTAGCTTCTTTCTTTAATCAAAGATGAATTGCCTGTGAGAATTAAATAAAAGTTCTTGCCCCAAAGGACTGTGATGGAAATAATTACTAAAGCTGTTAATTAGGAGACACTTTGATTGGCATTGAATGAACAAAGAATTTTCAAGGAAATTAAGTAATATTTCAGACGTTGGTGAATACAATATACAGACTATGTGTAGTGTGTTGACTATGTGTAGCATATTTACTATGTATGTATGTTGACTATGTGTAGTATGTTGACTATGTGTAGTATGTTGACTATGTGTAATATGTTGACTTTTGGAAATGCTGTTTTGTTCCCACAGCTGGTTCCAAAATATTAGTGAAAGACCCTCGACCTGCATTAGGAACACCTAGTCCAAAGCTAAGTGGTAAGTAATTGGTTATTCCAGATGTTATTATCTCTCAAATTGATCTACAGTTTTCTCCTTATCTACTTATTAAAATAATAAAGTTTATGTTGCAAAAGTATGTCTTACTATGTTAGTTATGATTTTTAAATAACATGATGTTAACTTATTGCATGAAATATTTTAATATATTTCAAAATTATTAGATAGTTATTTTTGTAAAAATTATGACTTTTTCATTTATCTATAGATTTTTGTTTTAAAGTCTTTTAATTAACGATGGCAATGATTTTTATATAGAAAATTAAAGTAGAAGGCAAGACTTAAATTAAAAGATATACACCTATACAGAGGCATTTGTTCAACATATTTGTTAGAAGATAAGATTGCTAACTTTTAGAAATTGTACAATTTATTTGAATCATTTGATTTAAAAATTCACTTTTAACTACATGGTCTAGACATTAATAAAATTTCTATAACCTTGATGTAATTCTCATCCTAAATTTATTTACTATATTTGATACTTATCAGAATAAATCATAGAGTACACTGTGTAAATTAAGGGGCTCTATTTGTCCTAACTATAACTTTTACATCATTAAGGATTATATTTTTGTTAAATACATTTTTATCTTCAGTCCAACTTGGGAACTTAAACCAAAGAAATGTTCTAATGGCTATATATAGACTCAAATAGTTATACTAGAAGAGAAGAAATCCCCAGAGTTTATATTGCATCTCTGTTAAAAACCTGTAACGGTTATAACACAACCGTAAAAATAAATACAAAGATAAAATTGTAGATGACAAAACAAAAAATTTTCTAACAAATAAAGAAGTATTTTTGAAAGATTTTTTTCAGGAAAAATACAAATATGACAGAGAACAGGTTAAATACATTTAAAATTTGGGAAAATATCAACAACTGCCAATATTTATTTTTCTATATTTAGAAATTATAATAAAATTATATCTTAATTTTAATAGATGACATTGACATAGCTTAATAATCATTACCTATGTTATGTTTATAATATTTTCAAAGAGATACCAAGCCCATATTGCTCTGCTGATGAGGACTGCCAAATTTTCAAAGAATATGTCACTCATCCAAGTCTCAAAAAAAGTTATTCTAACACTGTACTGCTCACATATAATTAAAAGTATAAACAAAGGCATTATTTGATGAAGAATATTGAACCCATTGGACTTGGGAATATAGATGGAATTTGGATTTGAAATGCTAGTGAATCAAACCCAACATTATGGTAAAACCACAACAGTTTCAAGTCATATTTAGCATTGGGATATTTTCTTTTACATATCCTTTAACATTAATGAATCATAAGCAAAATTTATTATCATTATACCATTTGTGAAATAAATATTTAATATAATTCAGTACCAATTCATCATCTGAAAAATATTCTCAACCTATTAAAAAGAAAAAAACTTCAAATTTAGTAAAATATACAAAAATTTAGATTAATATGCTAAGCTGTATTATTTTCATAGGCATAAATGAGATAGTAAATAGTATCACAAAAATGAAAAATTACCGATAGAATCAAGTCAAAGCCATGGTTGGACAATAATGTTATGAAGCCTGGGTACAAAAGTTTAAATTAATATATACCTTTAATAAAAGGGTGGTAAACAAATACAAAACATTTTCATTGTCTACTAGTTTATTATAGGACATTTAGGTTATTTCCATTCCATAGCTATTGTGAACAAGACAGCAATTAACATAGCTGAGCAAGTCTGTTTAGTAGGATACTGAACTCTTTGGACATATGTCAAGGAGTAGTATAGCTGGATCATAGGGCAGATTTATTTTTAGATCTTTCAGAATTCTCCACACTGATTTCTATAGGGGCTGCATCATTGTGCAGTCATCCCCAACAATATATGTGGGTTTTCTTTCCCCCCACATTCCCTGTAACATTTGTTAACACTTGTTCTAGTCTTCTACAGAAAATATACAAATTGGTTGTTCAGTGCCAAATGCTCATCCCTGAACACATGTATAAAGTAGCATTATATGCATGTAACTGATTATATTTAGAAATATATATGTATATACAAATATATTGATGTATACAATGATTGTATACAATCTCTAAATAATAAAGGCCATGAATTTAGAGAAGAGTGTGCAAGTGTATGTGGGATGGTTTGAAGGGAAGAAAGGGAAATGAGAAACATTATATTTAAATTATACTCTTCCAAATAAACTCACTAAGAATAATGGTGACTACTTACTCCTTTTAGTTTTCAATTGATGTTCACCAGTCTTAGTGGTATGACATTTAAGAATTTTCAAAGGACTCTCAAATAACTACTTATTTTTTTTATTTTGAGAAAGCCTAAAAGGAAGAAAAGGTGTTATCGCCTCACAAGCAAGAATAAGGGAGAAACCACTCTGAGGTTCTTTCTTCAACTGATTTACATGAATGGAAAAAGAAAAGAATGTTGGTGCCATGTTGAACTCAGCAGATGAGTCTCATGGTGCATTCTACTATGTTCTGTTTATGTTCATTGGAAATGTGGCATCTGCAGTTAAGGAAACAGTGCTACCAAGTGAAATGTCATTACTACAAATTATTTAATGTTTTATTTCACAGTGATTATTCATCTTGATACAACTGATATTTCTGGAATGGCTACTACACACCTTTTCTAAGAACTTACTAATATTTTCCCAAAATATTTTTCATTTATATATTAACTAGAAGTTCTAATTTATCTAAGATTCATGAAACAAAATCACTAAATAAGTTTATATTTTATTAAAGGTATGGAGGGAGACAGAAATCATTACAATTAAGTCCCAGAGAAATAAGCAATGTGAAAAATAGCAATTACTGTTTTTCAACCACTTACCAGAAACAACCTTATAGGTCATCCTTTTGCTCTTCCAATCTTTTCAATCTGTTGCCTTATGCAAATGAGCTTTCTAAGGCAGAGGAATTTTGCTGATCACTCCTTCATACAGTTCATAGGTACACTTTTGTTATATAAAAGCTATCAAATCAAATATGTCTTTCTTATAATATTTCATAAAAGATGATTGAATATGTAACAGGATGCCTTGAAATATAGGGACACAGTGTAAGTAGATGGATAGTTTGTCAAAGGTTTAAGAGAAAAGCTATAGATAATTCATGATGGGAAATACATGGTCGTGTACCACCCCACAGTGCAATTATGTGGTGAGCTATTTTATCTGAACCAGTCTCCCCATTTTATCTCAGTCACAACTAAAACAATAAGTAACATTAGCTAAACATTTTGCATTACTTATTTAAGATTCTTAGTCACATATATTAATCTCAATCAATCATGAAGGAATCAAGGTTAAGAACTAAGAAATTTATTCAAAATGATAGGGTTTATCAATATAGAAAAGGGCCGTAGATACAAGTAGCATAACTCTAGGGTCTACTTGCATGTAACTTGTACTATATTCTACCACAGTTTGTTCTGTCCCATAAGAATGGGGCAATGCCAATGACTATTCTTTTATTCCTAAAAATACATGTAAACCTCAAAGCTGTCAATAAAGCAAAGCCCTGCTCTTCTATTTTTGGAATCACTAAACTCAGCATTCTGTAAAAGGGACAAAGAGCCATTATCTCCAGGCTGCCTCCAGGGCTACTTGAAAGAGCAGGACAGGTTTCCACTTTCCCCATTGAATCTGTCTAGGACACGAGGAAAAAGAAAGACCTCTGGAGACATACGCATGGGTTTGAAGGCTCACCAAAATCATCTCGTTTTCATTTTGAAAGAAGAAAAATATGTTAGAAGGGAGAAAATATAAGTAAAGCATGTGTTTCCCCAATTCTAGCTAAAAGCCTCATATCTTGTTAGGAGTCTTGCTTTTCTCTTGATGATTATTGAAAAATCTTAGGCTTTAAAATTGTGATTTGTTTCTTAGACCTTTATAACCAAATGAAGAATATGTTAAATTCTATTCATTGAAGATGACGTATGTTTAGAGATAGATAACGTTTTCCACAGAGTAAAGTACTCAATCCAATATGGATGATCATATTTAGAGGGTACTGTGAAATTAAAAGGTGTCATTTATTGAATCTGTTCACAGTTCCTGATGACGTGTTTGCCCAGAATTATATATGGAAAGGCTCTTACAATTTCAAAGGCAGGAAGCAGCCTATGACCTTGACTGTCACTAGCTTCAATGCCTCTACTGGCAGAGTCAACGCTACGCTGAGCAACAGTGACATGGAGTTGCTGCTTTCAGGTATCAGAGTAAAATCTAACATAAATTAAGCATCCTGGCCATCACTTGATCATGGACTACTACTGTGAGATATTTCTTATATTCAATTTTAAGGGAAGTTATAATTTATTGATGAGCAAGCTTTTGAAGTTTTGGATTGGTGAGTGGATACTGCTATATACATATAAACCTGAAATTGGGAAGTTAAGTGACTTTAAGCCCCCCCCCGTTGGATTTTTAAATTTACATTTCAAATGTCATTCCCTTTCCCAGTTTCCTGCCCATAAACCCTCTATCTCCTCCCTTTTCTATGAGGATGTTCCCCCTCCCTCACCCTCACCTTCCCTCCTTCCCGACCTGACAGTTCCCTACACTGGGGCATCCAGTCTTGTCAGGAGCAAGGGCTTCTCCTCCCACTGATGCCCAATAAGGCCATCCTCTGCTACATATGCAGCTGGAGCCATGGGTCTGTCCATGTGTAAGACTTCTTATGTAGAATTACAGATCCTGTTCTGGACTAGTACTCTCATTTGTTGAAACGGATTTATGATATTGTAAGTAAGAGATATATATTGTAATTTCTTTTAGTACACAGCATTCTTGTGCAATTAGTTCTATTAAATTAACTTGTGGTGTAAGTAAAATAAAGTTGTTACATTTGAAAAATTACAAGAAACACTGCTTATTATTCTATATTGTACCATCTCATAAAGTACATTTATCAGAATTTAGTATACATTACACTTTTTAAATATGGAATAAATTAGAAAAATCTTAATTTGAATGAGAGATGTATTTACATTTAATTAATGATTAATTGAGTTACCATATGTAAATAACAGTTTTGCTTTTTCCAAGTCAGCAAAAAATATATTTTATATATCTTTTTCTTAGTAAATTATCCAAATAAATTCAGGTAAATTTAAAAACATGCATGAAAGTTTATAATAATTCCATTAGCCTTTACTCAGTGTCATATATAGGACAAGTATAACCATTTACCACAACTATTAAATGTTAGTATCTTTATGTTTTTTTAATTGATTGTAACCTACTTTAACAAGTTTTATATTTCCTTACCTTGACTTTCCCAGTACATTCTTAGGGTCCATTACTATTAAGTAAAACAGTAGGCAAGTCAACAGGAGTAAACTTTTAATCAGTAGTCAGTCATAAAATGATTGCTCACTTCCTGACTTACCATGCTTTAACTGTGTCTACACTCTAGCCTATTCTAGCTCTCACAGTATCCAGTAAAAGGATGAATTATAGGTCTTTTTGCTAGTTGTATTTATGTCATTCCCAAGTTTGCCATCTTGAGCTAAATTCTCAAGTTTTAAGATAACACATCCTCTTTTACTAAATAGATATTTTCTGATAGACCCAGAGAAAAAAAACTCTTCTATTCCAGCCTAAACTTTATCACATTTCATCATATTTTGCTTACTTGTGTATCATATTAGCAATTTCTACTCTATTGAAAAAATTTGAGCATAGAAACCGCATATAATTATTTTGGTGATTCTAGCAATACCCAAGATACAGAATTAGCTTCTAATTCATTGTTATAGAATATATCAAGAATTTAAAATACTGGTTTGTATCTTTTAGTTTGCAGGCCTGACTACAAGAAGAAGTCACTTAGTCAGTACTAGCACTTAGGGAAGTTAAAAATTCAGAGAAGCTTTAATTTGTCATTTCAGCCGAGAAACAGGTACATAGTGCAGTTGTATGCTCTATGTGTGCAGTCACCATTCGCTTCATATTTGCCTGATTTCTCTGCATTTCATAATATATCTAATAAGTTGTCGATAACAAAATAAGTTATAACTATTTACAAAATTAAATAGATGCCTTGTATTTTGCAGGGGTCTACAAAAGCCAGGAAGCTCGCCTAATGTTACATATATATCTTATTAAAGTACCAGCAAATGCTTCTGTAAAGAAAATGAAGGAAGAAAATTGGGCCATGGATGGATTTGTAAGTTTCTTAAAAGCATACTGCTGATCTTAAGGGCAAATTTACAGATTTCTTTTTTCCAAAAAAGGAGACTTTTTTCTCAATTTAGCTCATGTGGATATGTATTTATTCATATAATCCCATGTATAATATTATCAATTTAAAGTAAGCTCAGCATTTATTACATTTTTTTACAGTTTTATTACTTCTGTGTTATGAATAGTCATATAAATATTTGTGTTGTATGTCCTTGGTTGTATGTCATGATTTTCACTTCATCAAATATATTTTTATTATCAATGGTGGTAAAAATGTGGCTAAAGAAAAATTTAAAGTCAAGTGTATTACAATTACAATCTTACCACTTATGAAGCAGAAAACTCATAGTCCAAGATAAACCTGTGACTTATAATGAATTTCCTTCTTTCAATCATTTTGTTTGTGTGCGTTTCCATTTTGACAGGGCCCAATTTTTAAGGCATATGCAAAACATTTAAAGCTGGATCAAAAATTTAAGTTTAAACATGTTCGTTAATTAAAGTATGGATTTAGAATATTTCACAAAATATTCTCTAAAGAGGATTTATATGAGATGTTTCCTTTGGAAAGACAGCTACTACATCTTCACTGTAGATTCTCTCATTGATAAATGATATCAGTGGAGGTGTCTGCCCATATTATTGACATCAATAGGTCTAATCCCTACATTTAGGTCATTGAGTTTTTGTAAAGGACAAATATGTGAGCTTAGATCATATTTTAAAGTGGCATATATATATGTGTATATATATATATATATATATATATATATATGTTTATGACAAAAGATTCCCCTTGGTAATGTTCAAAAAGTTGTTTCTAAGGAAAAATAACAGTCCACCCAGTTTTTAGGTTTTGTTGTATTTGTACTCTCTACATTTGCAGAATTGGGAAGTCATAAATCTTCATTTTACTTAGGTTGTTGAATTACACTAAAATGAAGAACATTCATTTATTAAGATTATCAGGGTTTGATTTTGATTTTTAACTGTGGTCATCAGCAGAGTACAAAGTCTATTGATTGGCTGAACCTTGTGCTTAGAAATGTCAGATTCCCGTAGTTAGTTTGGGGTACTTTTTTATGGTAAATATATAATACTTTTCAAAGTAACTTTAATTACAGCAGCCATGAGCTATGTCACTTTTTGTGAGTTATTCAAGTTTAGAAATAAATTCATGTTACCTGTTAATCACTGAGTAAGTAACCTGCATCATTTCCTATTTTATGTATGCAGTGAAAGGCCATGACATATTTGAATCTGTTAAAACATGACTATGAGTATTAACACATAAAACACAGATGGTAGACAGCTTATAAATAACATCAAGAAAAACCAATACAACCCAGGTTACAAGAAAATTCCTCCTCATGGTGGGAGGTAGGTGAGGGATGTCTGTCTGAGGTCAACCTTCTGCTCTATTCTGAGTCTGGGGGCTGAAGGAGCAGTTACTACCTGGAAGCCAAGGATTTCAAAGATCAGGACACTCTACAATGCTCTCACATATACTGATGTGTGATGATGTTTCTGTTGTTACTTGCTTTAACATTTCCTCACACTTACCATTTCTCAGCCTCGCAAGTTGGGGTTATAGGTGTTCACCACTATGTGCTGTTGACAGGGGCCATTTTTAACAGCTCAATTTCAACATTTTCACCCTACTCTACAATCAATCGAATTTTGAATATAGATTGGTGAGATTGATTATATGTCCAGATAGGTGAAGCAGCTAGAAAACTCACTTTAGAATAATTTCATCACTTCAAGTAGGTATCTCACAGCCTATAGCTGTCTTTATTTCCCTCTGTACTCATACCTAAGCAGCCAAAAATCTATTTTCAGTCTCTATAGACTTATATAGATTAAATTTTTATGAGTGAAGTAATATTGTATATGGCCTTTGTAAGTATTTTCTTACATTTAACCTAATGGGAAATATGATCTTTATATCAGAGTACTATATTAGCCTATCATCAGCCTTGCTATGGCTCAAAGTGATGGGTAAAACCATCTTCTTTCTGTGGTGTCTCTGGAGTAGAAGAAGGGCTAATATAATTTGGTACCTAAATTATGTTTTGCTTTCATTTACTGGTATCCATGTATGCCTGAGAATATGTATGTACACCACATACAGGCTGCTGCTTACAGAGATGCAATAATGGTGTTGGAGGCACGGGAGGTTGTGAGCTTCCTAGTATGGGTGCTGAGAACCGAAAGCAGGTCCTCCGGAAGGGCAGCTCTTGCATGCTGAGTCATCTTTCGACGGTCTAATTCAATTTTCAAGTGTATTATGATTTGAACAATGTACTCTTACCCTATAAGAGATTTATAAAACTGTGGGGGAGAATAATGCAATGTCCAATTTACCAATATTATTTAAAATTATAAATTATACCTTTGTTTTTATAGTTGAAAATTTGCTTCAAGTGCTTATTACATAGAACAAATAGAAAAAATACCTCAAAGGCCAACATTCACTTTAGTATGCATTGAATATTTATTGAGGATTAAAAAGTAAGGATGTGGCCATTCTTCATATTTAATCAGAATTTCAAATATTTTCAGGTTTCTGCTGAGCCTGACGGAGCTACTTATGTATTCCAAGGATTTATTAAAGGCAAAGATTATGGGCAATTTGGACTACAAAGACTGGGTAATATATTTGATTTTTTTATTTTTATTTTCAAGTAGTTCTTTGATACTATAGACATTCTAAAAAGACATAAAAATTCTGTACATTTTGCACACTTAGAATATCTTGAATTATGCATTGTCAGGATTATATAGTTAGTCATTTTAACACATTTAAGGAATAACTATGTTCTTCCAAATATTACTTTTTTATGTAATAACTCTATACAAAGCTAGGTTTTTCATTATATCTGTCATTAATATGATAAGCTGTCTTACCCCCAAGCAAATACAAAGAAGAAAAAGTGATATAGATAACATGGAAATATTAAACTGTAAATTAGTTTTATCTCCTCTCTTCTCTTTTTAGTTTGAACATTGGAGCAATTTTCTTACTTCTGAGAAGATGTAGCGACACTATGAAAAACTTTTAAAGCCTAGAAGGAAAAGTAGCTTTGAGGAATGGGTCCCTTTGAAAGTTTAGTTTTCTTAAACACACAAATTTTTCTGTGCTATAATGCACAAGGTTTTGTAGTTTTCATTTGCAATCATGTTAACATGAGCACAATATTTACTGATCATTTATTTATAAACACATAGCTTTGGTGTATATATTCCTGAGATAGAGTGACTCCTAGCATTAAACTCTTGTATGAGTATATAAACAATGAATTATTGCTCTAAAGGCTATCATTTCATATTTATCATAACCAATCATGACTTTAAACTTTTAGGTAAATACACATAGTCACAGGAAAATTAGTATAGAATGAGATATTACTTAAAAATATTGGCAATATTTATAAATTCATGGAATGAAGCTGTTTCTCAAAATTCTTGAGGCTGGGAACTAGGCTGGCAGCAGAAGGAAGTAGTGGGATATGTGAACATATATTATAAATATATAAAATATTGAAGTATAAATAAAATCAATATATATACCATTTAGGCCAGTAAATACACAATAACAAGATAAATAATATATTAACACTCTAAACAAAACATAATTTATCATTTAATGTGATCTATAAAATATTCACTGGCATTGAACATTTGCACAGTAATGTCACTGGTTAGAGGGTATTCAGAAGACATGAATGACTGTTAAAACACTATGACTTTTAGACAAATGGATAAAAAGAATCAATAATGTTAGGTAAAAGTAGTCATTAACTGTTTTCTATTTTCTGTTCCCATCCTAAATTTGGGAAGCCTTATTTTTCTCACTTGAAAATGGAAGAAAATTAATTTTTTTATGTATAAAATCTAATATAAGCTTGTGTTGATTGTACTTCAATGACTTATTTGTGTTATTTCCATTAGGACTGAATACTTCAGAAGGGTCAAATTCTTCAAATCAGCCTCATGGTACAAATAGTAGTTCCGTGGCCATTGCAATTCTTGTGCCTTTTTTTGCACTTATATTTGCAGGATTTGGGTTTTATCTTTACAAACAAAGGTAAGGTGTGCATCTTCAGTGACAGAAAAAACTTTGCAAAAAATTTCTATTCATGTTGTTTCTATTGTGTTATACCAATCCCACATCTGTGTGTTCTTAACATCTGTGTTCTGAATTGTAACCCTGTTTGATTCATTCTATCACTCATTGCCATATGTATACATTGCCATATGGGTACATTGCACATGATTCAAACTAACACTTGCATATTTTGTCTTTAAATTTCTTGGCACAGAACTTATCAAACATGGTATTTATATATTAGCCATATTGATACATTAGAGATATTGAATCTATATTCAGGTTTAAACTGTAGAGATACAAACTACTGCTAGACCTATGGAGAAAACTAGGAGAGCTCAGGTTCACTGGCAGTGCTGAGTCATTTGACTCTGGCTAACAGATAGTCATGTTCTAAACTGTCATTCATCTTTAGTTGTTTGAAGATTATTCAATGGTTATTTATGTTTGTGATACAAACTAAATAATAGCACATAATAGTTCAGTCATATGTATTCTATGAAATTCAGACATTGGATTGAATTTTATTTTTAATTCTCCACTATTTGGGAAAATCCCATATCAAGTAAAGATTTGCAGACAACTAAATTATTCAATTAAATATATGTAAGAACATTTACACCTTTACACACTTATCTATTATAGTACATTCTCTTCCAACCTGATATTTTTTTTCGTATGTTAGTCTGTGCCATGTAAAATTGAGAGTCCTTTAATATATTATGTATATATGTACATTTATATATAATTTTAATATAATATACATAATTTTCTTATACTGTATAAGCCAACCCCAAAGAGAAGATCCACTGTGAAAGTAATTGCCATTAGTTTCAGAATATATTCATCAATAGAGTACTGTGAACTCATTAGCAGTCATTCCCTAACTCCCACACTTCAAACTTCAGCCAAATACAAGGAACTACAACTCTTCTCTTATTCTGAATGTTTTATATGAATTCAATCATAGAGTGGGTAATATTGGCCTTCTTAAACACAGAATAATTTTTAAGATTTTGCTCATGTGATATCATTTACCATGCTTGGATATTTTTAATTAAATATTTTCTTTCTTTGCATTTCAAATGTTATCCTCTTTCCCTGTTTCCCCTCCGCAAACCTCCAATCCCATCTCCCTACTCCCTGCATCCATGAGGGTTTTCCTCTCCCACCCACCCACTGCCTCGCACCTCCACACATTGGGCCATCAAGCCTTCACAGGAACAAGGACCTCTCCTCCCATTGATGTCCAACAAGACCAGTCTTCTGCTACATATGTTGCAGGAGCCATTCGTCCATGTGTACTCTTTGGCTGGTAGTTTAGTCCCTGGGAGAACTGGTGGGGTCTGGTTGGTTGATATTGTTGTTCTTCCTATGGGGTTACAAACCCCTTCAGCTACTTCAGTCCTTTCTCTAACTTCTCCATTGGGAATCCCAATCTGAGTTCAATGGTTGGCTGCAAGCATCTGCTTATGTTTTCGTCAGGCACTGGTAGATACTCTCAGGAGACAGCTATATCAGGCTGCTGTTAGCGTGCACTTCTTGGCATCCACAATATTGTCTGGGTTTTGTGACTGTTGTTAGTATTAGTCTGTCAATTGGTACTGTCGTTATTTGCTCTTGTTTTTGCCAAATTTAGATTAGAGATTTCGTGGAAGTAGTATTTCCTGTTGTGTCTAGAAGACACAAACAGTAGGTATCCTGGTCTTCTGGGTCTTAAATTTTTCTACTCCATTTCCCTTATTTTCCCTGAGACGGAGAAGCAGGAAGTAGGAAGTATGTTGTAGATTTACCAATGGAGTGGAGCAACTCAGGGTCTCCTATTTTCTGACTATTGAGCTCTTTAGAATCTATTAACCAACTAAAGTTTTTTCTCTTGGTGATAAGAGGGGAAAGTCCTTTATTCTGGACTTGAAGCCTTTATTAAAATAAATAATTTGAATTTAATCTTATCTTATCTGTGGGTTTTCTTTTCATTTTATTAATATACTATCTAAACAAAAGAATTTTTTTCTGTGTTGCTTTCTCTTACTTTTGATATTCATGCCAAATCTTGGTAATAATTACCAAATTGGAGCTCACTATTTATTATACCTATGACTTTTAAGAAGTTTGATAGATTTAGCACTTGTGTTTAGAATTTAATGAAACACAAGTAAATTAATGCTCATAATGTAACATTTTTGGATTTATAAAACTTGATGAATCTTTTTCCTCAAGTTGTGGTCCAAGGCTCCTAGTATTCACTGTTTGCCCATTAATGATGACACTCTGGGTATAGTATCAGTATTTCACAAATAGGATGTGGTGCTGCATGCTGGTAGTCCCAACACAAGGAACGTAGAGAGGCAGGAACGTCAGAAGTTCAATTCCATTCTTGAATATGGAGAACTTGAAGTCAGTTTGAGATAAATGAAACGTCTCAAAATGTAGATCAATAGTAAAAAGAGTCAATTCTGGTATACATTCTTGATTCCATTCTTTCTTTATTCATTACCTAATTTTAAAAAAAGAGATTCCCATAACTTATTACCTAGTATTTATTGTAAGAATAGTTGCTCAAGGAAACATAGAGATGGAGTTGTAGTTGCTGTCAAGTATTCTCTTGCCCAAACAGTAAATTCTTCCAGTAAATTTCCTTCACGTAGGAGTTTAAGTCAAGATTCCTGAGAGTGCTTTAAAATTTATTTCCATTGAATTTACATATATTTGAAATAAGAACAACAAAGAAAATGCACTAAGACAGTAAAATAATATAATACAATGTGTAACAAAAATGTCAATGTAACTGATAGTTGAAAATTAAAGTATCAGAAAAGGAATCAAGATTATTTTTATGCAAGACCTCATTAAGAATTAGGCCAATCTCTTCTTTGTCATAAAAATGAAACTGAGAATAAAAACTATAAAACATGATTAGGAAAAAGAAATAATACATAAGCACTAGTGAAAGGGGTAAGAACTTAAGAAGGCACTATAAATGAGTAGCATACACCAACCTGCCTAGACTCCATTGGTTTTTAACTAACACTAAAGTTTAAATGTTAATTATCTGTAATTGTTGGGAAACATTTTCAGGACAGAAATGTCAGCAAAACTTTTCTTTTAGCTTTTAATACTTTATAGCTCGTATATATACACTTTGACAACAAAGCTAAAGATTTGCATTTACAAGGCAACTAAATTAGACTTTTGGTTGACAAACATTTATCTAGTCTTTACACAGCTCAAATTTCTGTGTTATTTTAGAATTGTAGTCTTTATTCTTCACGCCTCAGAAATTTTTTTTAATTCCCAGTATTCCTCATTATCTTTCTTTCATATAAATAGATATGTATAAATATACATTTATATTTATTTATATTTAAATAAATACATATATTTAAATAAGTTTTACCATCCATATTTTATCCCCCTCCTGGATCATACTCTGCCTGTTTCCCATCCCATACCTCCTCCCCCCATCTCCATGAGAATGTCTCCCCCAACCCCACACCTCCCCACTCCCTGTGGCCTCCAGTCTCTTGAGGGTTAGGTGCATCTTCTTTGATTGAGTCCAAACCCAGCAGTCCTCTGCTGTATATGTGTTGGGGGCCTCCTATCAGCTGGCGTATGCTGCCTGCCTGGTGGCTCAGTTTCTGAGATATTTCAGGATCCAGCTTAGTTGAGACTGCTGGTCCTCCTATAGTGTCATCCTCCTACTCAGCTTCTTCCCGTTTTTCCCTAATTCCACCACAGGGGTCAGCAGCTTCTGTTCGATGGTTGGGTGCAGGCATTTGCCTGTGACTCTGCCATTATCTTTCTTAAAGTAATTTCTAGATTATTTCTTTCTACATTAACTTTTTCTTTTGAGTCAAAACAATTGTCAAATTGTCATGATCTACACTTCTTGTTCTTTTTACCCATAATCTTTGTTCTCTATCACTTCAATTTAAATTCACAAGAATCATGACTTTATTTGCTTTAAAAAGTAGTATGTATTCAATATTGAGAATGATGCCCGAACATAAACATAAACTTAATAAGTGATAAGTGAATCTATATCAATGAAAAGGTACATATCCTTCTATATATTGTACATAAGCAGTAACTTTTATTTCTCAAGATAATTTGAGAGTCAATATCATTTATTTATTTTAATATGATTTTATGTGATATTTATAAATATTTATTAGGCTTATAATTTCTTATTTAACACTTTTAAGTGACATTATAACCTACCAGTGCTAATGTAATATATTATTTGAACCTTAGACTGCTGTTTCAAGAAGCACCCTAACATGACTCGATCAATGTTATTTTTCTAACAGGACTGCCCCCAAAACTCAGTACACAGGATGTTCTGTTCATGAAAATAACAATGGTCAAGCAGCCTTTGAGAATCCCATGTACGACACCAATGCCAAGTCTGTGGAGGGGAAGGCAGTTCGATTCGACCCCAACTTGAACACAGTTTGCACAATGGTATAACACGGCAACACGTTGCCTTCTTCAGAATCCTGGAAATCGACACACTGAACAGTGCACTTTGAGTTCACTGCTAAACAAAGCACACTTTTCAGGACTTGCTGGGTCACCTTTTCCTGAGGAATGATAGCGAAGAGTGTTTTTTTCATAAACTGGATCGGACTCCGTCTTCATGCTTACCGTGGAGAGTTTTACAGAAATCGGGCTGCACTCTGCGAGTGCTCACTCACAGTTCATTCGCTTTTTTTAAAAAGGAGATTATTCTAAAACATAAACTTATTTGCATATATTGGAGGAGCATCCACTATCAGTATTTCTGTGCTTTATAAACTATATTAGAGGGACTGGGTTAAAAAAATGATATAGGGTAGAAAATAAGAGCTATACTTACCAGAGTCAATAGATCACTGACTTCTCTTTGCTGTCATAAGCTACATCGCACCCACGTGTCTGTAGTTCATACACACCACATATCTACAGTTCATCCTTTTTATCCCAGGTATTGAATTCCTTATTTCTCTAGATCTTTGGGAATGGCACACACCTTTAAATATTTATGAGCGAATTGATGCCACAGAAGAAATAAGATTGCCCACCCGAATCTGGCATTCTGTGTTCATAATAAAGATACTATGTTTTTTAGGATCATTTTCAAGTTTCTTCAGATGGGAAGGTCATTCTGAGACCTTTCCTATTTCTTTATTATTAAGGATACAGTTTTAGCCATTGAGCTCTGAGAAGCTCTTTAGACGTTTGTCTCAATATTCTTTGTCATCTACAAAGGGTTTTGACTCACAAAAATTATCTGTAAAGATGCTTATTTTGCAGTTATCTGACACACCAGCTTGTTATCATCATTTAACCAAACACTATTTTGGTTTTGAAAGACCTAATAGAAACAGTTTATTATGTCTGCATTTAATTTATAATGTCTACACATCCTTCTAGCTGAATCTTTCATTTTGCTGCATTTGACACTTTTTAGTTTCTTTGAACAAAGTGGTAAAATGTACTCTGATCTACCCCTTAACTTCCTGACTAAAAGAACCAAGAAGTTCTTTCAGATCACCAATATAAAGTTGTTTCCTGAATATATGTGTTCATCCGATTTTGACAGGTTTTGAATGTTCTGTCTATACCCTATGTTTTAAGTAGGTATCAGGTACAGCCAGTGTTTGTATTGTCTGATTTACAAACGTTTGTGTGTTGTCGTTAGCTCACTGAAAGCTACATCGTGCTGCAGTGTTGACCTTTTTAGTTAATAGGGCATAGTCTTCCTTTTGTTTGTTTGTCATATTTCATTTCACCGAATAAACACATACTCATTGTGAACTCTCTGTTATTGTCCATTTCAAATCTGGATTGTTCTGTGACGGCTCTCGCTTTTGTATCATGAGACAAGAGTGCCTATGAGAAACCATTGCACCTGGGAGCACTGCTTGAGCTATCTCTACATTTAGTGAATTTCTTGTAAAACACTTTGAGATACATTGTTTTGGAAATTCATACAATTTTCTCAACATTGTATTCTACTGACAGGATGCAGTTTTAAATTTTATGCCATCTGTTATTTATTCTTGTTTATTCAAATGACTGCAATAACAATGATTCATTCACTAATGTTAAGGTTAATATGTTTAAGATCTTGTTTAAATGACGTTTCTTCTGCAACTGGCTACTCCTCTTATATTAATGCATACACTTTTGTAAAGAAGTATATTTTTATGATAAAAAAACTTTGTAAAAGTATGATGTAAATTTTCAGTGCAATGTAAACAAATAAAAAAGGATAATTGCTTTTGTAAAATGTGTTTTCTTTTCGAATTCACCTATAGCTGTTCTATTTGTAAAAAGCAAAGCACAGGCCCATTTTCACTTGGTGCTTTTAAAAATGTGTACCAATTACATGTCACATTTCAACAGGTAATAAAATGTAGTTTCTCCCTCTTTATTCTACTTACAACTGTGATAGTCTTTTATAGCCTTTAAAAGCCTAGTTGTATTTTTATATGCTTAAGAAAAAAAATATATATATATATATATATATATATATATGTCTGTCTTGCCCAGAGTCCCTTGACTATGTAATGACAGTAGGAATGACTGAATGGAAAGATTTATTTTTTGATACATTCACAAGTGGGGGTCTAGAAAAGGACATGATATAGATTAAAAGGTCAAAAATTGAGCATTAAACTTTTTTTAAGGAAAATCACAACACACTGTTTGTCAAAGTATTAACCTTTGAATATTTATAAATTTAAAGTAAACCCAATTTAAACAATGTTAAAAAACAATAGTTCCTGACAGGGGGTAGAGACTGATACTGCCAAGCCTTCTCTCTGTGTTTGGTCTAGATAACATATATAGGGAAAAAGAGAATCAACTACTATCTGCATACACACACACACACACACACACACACACACACGAGAGAGAGAGAGAGAGAGAGAGAGAGAGAGAGAGAGAGAGAGAGAGAGGGAGGGGGAGAGAGAGAGGAGAGACAAATTTGGGGCTAAAAAGAAGATTGATTTACTTCTTTTTTGTTTTTAGGATGACTAGAGGTAAGGGGATATTGATATAAGAAGATATACATGCTGTAAAATTTGAGAAATACCTCTCTGACATCACTTTCATGAGTTTAGTATTCTGAAGTAATTGAATAGAAGATTTAGAAGCTGTTGGGGAATACAAGAGACCACCAGACATTAGATTACTTTCTTCAGAATACAAACAATGGAAAGTGTGAACACAAACCAGATACTTTCACAACTTTAATAAGTCCCTCTGTGTTATAAGTTTATTAGTATTATAAAAAGCACCACATTTTCTGCATTCAAATTGCACTGCAAGATATAAAACAAGAAATTCCTGTTTAAACTTTTATATGACCCACACTAACTAGTATCTATCAGCATAGCTGCAAAAATAGATGTGGTCTTATTACTATGATCTTGTTCTAGATTCCCTATACCCCCTAGACCTTGTGATGTGACCTAGGTCAAAATAATTCTGAGACACAGAGAGTAATGTAGTAGATTGGTGTTTATTCTGGTGTGAGATGGACCACTCAATGTAAGAATGAAAAGTGGACCAAGAAAGTACTATAATAATTTGTTTCTCAAGTAGACGTTATACTATCTTTAAGGCTCTGCAACAGACTTTTTCCCGTGAAAGGCATTATACTGCCAGGTTGTTACTATAAAACAAACAAAAAAGCAAACACAAAAACAAAACAAAACAAACAAAAAGAATGGTAGTGCTTGAGGTTGTTCAAATCTGATTATATAGATCACCTAAATAAATGATATATTAGTGGAATTTCATGAAAATATCCATGACTTTGAACTGTGATAATGTGTAATACAAGATTCCATAGAGCAACCATAGAAATACTAGCTATACCATCTGCACCAGCCTTAGGTTAATAAGCTAAACTGTTTTGTTTTGATGAATATCCCATGAGTTCAGCAATTGAGCCACAGTCTTTTATTAAGTTTTCAGAATATTTCTTGTACTTCAGTAACATATGGCTTACACTGCCTGTGAGATTTTGGTAACCGTAAAGCAGATGTATTTAATAGAATCTTTTGGTTGAGTAAACTTTTCCACATTTTGATAACTTCTTGCTAATTATTTTATCATGTTCATTCTCAACTATTCCATTTGTTTCTTAGATCCACTTCTATCTCCCTACTCCAACTAAGCATGGGTTAGGTTGCTTTATGTACTTTTTTTCTCTTGTTGCTTGCCACGTCCAGCCTCAATATGATGAAGCCTTTTGCGTTTTCTTACTGTTTCTTGTTTTGCCCTGTTTGGCTGTTGTAGCTAAAAGGAAGCAGAATGGTGCTGAATCCAGAAGAGACAGGAGGAGGTACAGAGCTAGGAGGAAATAGAATGAGGGAAATTCTGACCAGATATAATTTATGAGAAAACCTATTTTCAATAAAAAGGAAATTATAAAAATAAAATAAGTGCCAAAATTAAAAAAATAGTAAAAAGTTAAAAAAAAACGAAGTGAAAAATAAAACACAATAAAAAGCATTGATTTATTTTGTTCTTCATTATATTCCTGGAGTTGGGCCATCCACTGGTGTATGCTCAGCCAACCAAGAGTGACACATTTGATACACACTGACTCTTGGTCCCATAAAGCTATTAACTGTCACTATCTTTTTAAGTATTTGGGTGACTTAAGAACCTTTTCATACTCGCCACTAGAATGTTGAATGGGTTGATATTACACAGGTCTTGTGTGAGCAATAAGAACGGCTGTGAATTCATGAATATAACAGTATTGTCATGTGGACTATTTACTCCAGTCTTCTCTAATCTTAGATTCTTAAAATCTCCTCTCTATATTTTGCAATGATTCCTGAGCCTTGGAAATGAGAAAGGGAATGGGAATGGGGATGGGGATGGGGATGGGGATGGGGATGGGGATGGGGATGGAGATGGGGATGGGGATGGGGATGGGGATGGGATAGGGTAGGATAGGATAGGATAGGGTAGGGTAGGGTAGGGTAAGGTAGGGTAGGATAGGATATAGGTGTCTTACCTGTAGTTGAGAACTACAGAGACTCTCCTTCTCTGCACGTTGTTACTTGTGAAGATTTGAGCAGAGGATTTTAATTTATCAAATCCTTCTGATCTTGTGCCCATGTAAGGAGGATATATACATCATTTCTTATTAAACCTTTATATATAAATTATCTATACAGCTACCATGGTGATCAAAGCTGATTTTTGTTAGCCTGACAATCATGAAAAGGCCTAACTTCTCTCACTGAGCATTGGGAGGGCCTGGATGACATCCCTATATTTAACTCTATCTCCAGACTTACAGTGAATCCTAAATTTAATGCTGAGTAAGATGATGATCTGGCCTTGGGCATTAAAACTTTATATCATCTTCTGGTGATTTTCACGTTTTATTTAGTGGTTTGGTGTCTCATTTAAGGAAGGGGTACAGATTAGATCAGCTGTGTGTTAAAATGCCATTTCATTAAAGTTACATCATTTTGGTATACAGCTAGGTCCTATCCAAAAGTATGAATTCTGTTTCTAATAACCAAGGGAGGAATACTGTATGTGGTTCTGTCTATTCCAGTCTAGGGCAGCGGTCGATTCAATGGCAAAACAAATTGATTTTCAGAAGCTATAGAAGTACAAAATGGAATATCTTTAAAATCTATGACTATTAACTATTGGGCATTAGAAGGAATTTGTGTTTATAAAGTATAGGCATTAAGGAGCATTTGCTATACAGGAAGAATATCTGCCTTTGTGACACCAAGGGCTTGTACCATTGTGTAGTCTCCACTAGATGTCTTAACAGACTGCACTGGAGATTAACAGAGAGGATGGTGGAGTTAAAAATCTCCTAACAAAGGAATTTACTGATGAGTGCTTGAAATACCATTAAAGTTTAGACATGAGAAAATTCAGCAGTAAGAAGAAACACAATGGTGCCTTCATCAATTTATATTTGTGTGTTTGTAGTCTCTGTATTTGGAATAGGATTGGTACATGCTAGTTGTTAAAGAGAAGAACTGTTGGCAATAACTCATTGCTTTTCCCTGACCCATTGTTCAATCCTGTGATTTTTTTTTAAGGCTTTGAAAATAATTTTGAATCCCCATCTTTGTTGACAAATCTTTCCAATACAGAAAGATGACCCTTGGGTATCTTGAAAATCATGAGTAGAGATTAATTTACACAATAAAATAACATAAAAGTGAAGTAAGCATTGATAAGAATAATCCCATTGATGCCCATAGCCTGAAAATAGCCAGGAAGAATTGCCCAGAGACTGAGGTAGGTATAGTATTGGAACCATCACTATTAATTAGAAACCTTAAAGTCATGCCTGATATTACAAGATTTACCCATTGATTGACTTGGAGGTCATCTGGAGACTAGGGTTTCCCATTACAAGGATATTCTTGTTCTTTCAGACAAAATTCCCTCTTGACACACAATACTGGAGAAATTTATCTTCAGAAATATGTTTGTAAATGACTTAGGATTTATCAGTTTATTTCTTCAAGTAGAGTAGTTGTAGTAGACTACTACTCTCAAAAGACTTTAACAACTTTACATTTCTCTTGTTCCCTCTTCCTGGTTGCTTTAATTACTTTCCATCCTCCTTTCTTCCACTAGATCAGAGCTATAGAAGAGAGAATGTGCTACATGTAATAGACCATTAATGGGAGTCTAGATACCCAAGTACAATTTTGTCATCTTTTTCCCCTGAGCAGGTTGAATAACAAATCTATCCCTCAGAAGGATTTTTTTCCTTCACACATGGAGGGATAGGCTGACGTTACTTCCCACATAGCCTTACTAAGGCATTTGAAAACAGTTGTAAGATTTTCACTAGGACCTAGTTGAATAGTTGCCATGGGGGTAGGATTTAATAGTTTTGCTTTCATTGCTGAATACACAGACAATAAAATGCTAGTATTTTGGTATGCCATCCCAGTATAATAATCTCATTCAAAGAAATTATAGGACTGCCTAAAATCCTATGCACCACTCAAGTTCTAAAATGTACAACCCATCTTCATATATTCTAACCATTGAAGTCATTTTGACTATCTCAGAATCAGTAAAGATCTGACCCATCACAACACCAACGTTCTTCTAAGAATGCCATGGTTTAGAGAGATGTCAAACATTTCCTATACTTTTCTTTGAAAGATGCCTAGATCCTACTTGATTTGTTTTAGTTCTTTCATTGATGAAAACTAAAGGGTATTAATGAGTTCAGATTCTTCAGTTAATACATTGGAGGAGACATATCTGAGAGAGCATGAGAAGTGCCAGCATTACTAAAGAATCCTGGACATAAAGGCAAGGACTTGTCTCATAGTTGAAGACATTACTAAATCTGCCTACTTCTTAGGAAGTTTTACCAAGGAGAGTGCATTCAGGACTTGAGTCATCAATAATACTAAGGAATTTTTACTCCTTTTACTTGGGATACAGGGAATCAGTTGCTACATGCCTTGCTCAATTCTTCATTAAAGTGTCCTCTTAGCTAAGGTGAAATAAGAACCTGGCTGGTGGGATCCATATTTAAACAATTATACTGGGGTAACATAACTTGCCAGTATCTGGAGTAGCTTTGACTGGTTGCCTAAAGCCAAGTCTTTCCTCCTTTCCCTCTCTTGTCTGTCTCTCTGTCTCTGTCTCTGTCTCTGTATCTCTCTCTCTCTCTCTCTCTCTCTCTCTCTCTCTCTGTATCTCTCTCTCTTTCTCCTTTCTGTCTCTCTTTTTTTCTTTCTTTTTTTTTGTAGTAATATAGGGTTACCTCTCTCATATGTAGCATAGATTTCTTACCTGTAAGGGTATGAAACAATGTAATAAAAACCTCAAAGTAGAGATGCTTATCCAGGCCCCAGTTTATCAGAAGCTGATGCTTGAAGGAGAACCTACATGTTACATTAAATCTCAGTGGTATGGTATGGTATGGAAGGTAATTGATTCATTAAGTGGTCATACTCATATCAAAGGTCTTCTGTCACCTTCTGGATCTAATCTCAAAAGTTAACTAACCAATCACATGGTCATAATCATACATCTGGGGAAGTATTGCACGAGTGCAAGTCCAGTGCTTTTGAAAAGGGGAACTGATTAGGTTAGCATGGTTGTAACAGGAAACATGTGCAAACAAAGCAGGAGTCAGTGTCTTGTGGCACATAATCCTGAAAATAGAACACTCAGAAAGATCTGAGGACTCAAAGCAAAAATGAATATACAATAAAGGAAACTGTGAGTAAGAAAGAACAGATACACTGTGGTCTAAATTCCTGTCTCACAACAATATAAATTGTTAAAATTTAATCACAACCATGTGAAAATACAATATATGCCACTACAATCTTGCTCAAAATTCTACTTTTTCTTATTTTCATCTCCACTGAAATAAAGCAGATGAGTCACACAGAGTGCAGTGCAGGAGGCGGGTATCATTTTCAAACTGAAACATAAAACTTTTCAAATAGTTAAATGGACAGAGTTGTAGAGCATTGGGTCCATTTACATTATTTTACAGACTGTACTGTTTTTAAAGTCTCTAGAGTACAAGTACCTCCATGATGGAATTTCCTTGTCCATTTTCATGGACTGACTTTTTTTTCAGATTATACATGAGATGTATTATGTAAAACACAGAAACGTGAAATCATTTTCAAGTTCTCTCTCATTGCTAAAATGATACATAATTTGCTTGGAGGTGGGATAATTTGAATTGATTTTACTCCTCTTTGTCTCATTGTATAGCTTATTTCCACCCAGCCCAATCTATTATGATAGGAATAGAAAGTTATTTATTATGGGATTCATGCCCATTTTCTCAGCACGTAATTTTAATTTCTGTGCTTGATTTGTGCTCTTGTGTAAGGGAAGGGTGCTGGATGTTCATTCCTTCAAGTTTCTCATCACTCTGGGGGAAAAACACTTGGAGCAATTGACTCTTCAGAAACATATAAATGTATGTGTTCTAAATTTGGAAGCATTTTGTTAGATAGTAATATTATCGTCTCGCTAACACTTCTGAATATTATGTCTGTATCATGATAAGAAATGAACTCAGATTTCTAGTATCTTTGAGACACAGGTCTGGTTCTTAAAATATAATTTCTTCATTGACAAGTTTCTATTATTCATAGTGTTTATGCTTACTACTATCCCACTAGCTTCTTAATATATATAATAAAATATATATATATATATTTTTAACCAAGCTGTATTTAGATAGAATCATTGTTAGGCCTCTTGCTAACTCATCTGAGGGGATGTCAGAGGATAAATTTTTATTTTTTCTCTCAAGGAAAAAAAACTTGAAGATGAAGTCAATGAACACAAAATGAATATCTAAGATGAAAGAATAGCTACAAAATACCTATTTTAAATCAATTATATTAAAATCACTTATTTTTAATACTAGAAGAATGTTTGATTTTGTTAAGTTATAGTAAATGTTTTAAGAATATAAAAGCATAAATAATATCTTGTAGCAATGAATTGTCATGGTAGAAAATATTGAACCATATTCAACAATATGGCTTCAGCAGATATATTTACAGCCTACCACAGAAGTGTCTGCACTGAGAGGAAGTAGGAAGTATAAAGGACTACAGAATTTCATGGTGTCAAAACAAAGAAGGAAAGTCCAAAAAAGAAAATTCAATTATGACCAGACACAAATAAATAGGTATCTATATCTTTGAAGTCTAGGTCTGGAGTTATAGTCCCCATGACATTTCATGTATTATAATCTTCCCCCAAAGTGTAGTCTAATATACTGTAACTTTATCAAATGTATCCCTTATTCTCACTGAAATTAAACTTCTCTGAAATATAAGAGAAAAATCATACATTTTTAAATCTGTTTACTATGATACTCTAATGTGATAATTAACAGAAAAATAATTTGGGTTGTGTAGCAGCACTACCTGTTTTGAGGCTATTATGAATTTGAGACATTGTGACTTACTAGACAACTGAGGTTAACATCTTAGAAAAAGACTAAATGATAAAAGACTAAAATGACAAAAGATTAAAATGATAAAAATAGTGAGCAGTGGTTTGGGGGAGGGAGCCATTGGTCTGTGTGTGTTTCCTTAGGATATTTATCAGATGCTATTGTTCACACTTTAAAGATATATTAATTTTATTTTATGTGTATGAGCATGTGTATGCACTTACTTATATGCACCACATTTAGGCTGATTGCCTCAGATCTCCTAGAACAGGAGTTGTAGATAATTGAGAGCTATCCTGTGGGTAATAGCAACTGAACCCAGGTCATCTACGAGAGCAAGTGTTTTTAGCTACCGAGCAATATCCCTATTTCTTATCATTTGGACTTAAAAGACAAAAGTCAATTTTAAGCATAAGTCAGACAAATAAGGCACAGTTAAAATATATATGTATTGATATTCTATCTTACAAAAGGATAATCAGTTCTCTTTTTACTTATAATTATGCTCATAGCATATTATCCAACTAAAAAATCAAAGATAGACATATTGCCTGTAGCTTAAAATCATGTTTTGATTGTCTGGACTGAAAATAGTCACTGACCTGAGATAGTTTTAGAAATTACCATCTATTTATAATTAATTACTGTAAATAGTAGGTTTATATTTTATGCAGAATTTAGTAAAAATTTAAGTTGTGATCCTTTTCTGTAAAAAAAAAGTCTGAAAAGATGGGAAGTAAAGAATTTGATACCAATTTTGTAATGTATTTCAATAATAACTTATCATCTGAAAATGTAATTTAGCTCCTACCTTTCCTGAGAGCCTGACACCACATAGATAACTTTAACTCACAAACTATTTTGATGTAAAGGTAAGGGTTATATTCAATGTATGGCTGTAAGTGTTAAATTCAATAAGTTTTCTTTGGTAATCAATGAAGTAAATCTGTACAGTTTATGCTGTATCTTTAAAAAATAATAATGGAAACATTTACGGACATGCTGTAGCCTTCATTTTGAAATTTTTTATTTTTCCCACTGTGAAATGTTAGGAAACAGTTTGAGAAGAATAGAATTTATTTCTTTACGCAGGATTTGATGAATCCCAGTTTGGCTGAGGGCAGAGGGACTTGTTTATTTGAGTGTCTGTGTAGAAATATTGACAACTACACACAGGCAACTGATGGCACCTCCGTTCACCACGTGTCATGACACCCAAATATCATCTCTGTGTGTGGCTGCATCTCATCACCCTGCAGTGCAAGACATTTTACTAACAGCCATCTACAATCATGGGTTTTCCACCTTCCTAATGCTGCAACCCTTCAGTGCAGTTCCTTGCATTGTGGTAACCCTCGATTACAAAATTATTTCATTGATACTTCATAGCTGTAATTTCACTGCTTTTTATAAATAGTAATGTAAATATCTGATATGAAGAATATCAGATATGTGACCTCCAAAGGGGTCATGACCCACAGATTGAGAACTGCTGAAGGGTTGGGGATTTAGCTCAGTGGTAGAGCACTGCCTAAGCAAGCTTAAGGCCCTGGGTTGGCATGGTCCCCAGCTCTGAAAAAAAAAAAAAAAAAAAAGAAAAAAAAGAGAACTGCTGAAATCCATGAGACATTTCCAAATATATACTTCCAGTCTTTTTCAATGTAAATTATTATATTTATTGTAAGATATATGCATATCCCAACTATTGAACATACTCAAACTCCACTGCCAATTTTATTAGACTTCATCTTTCTTCCATGTGCTGCTATGAAGCAGTTAATGTCAGGTCCAATTCTAATATTTTATTTTCTTATCACACATTCTGCCTGCCACATGGATTTTTAGCTACACAGATATTAATAAAGCATAATTGATAATTATTTTTCTATTTTGATGCATTTCCTTGTTTCAAGTATTAGAAAGCATTAAGAAAAATGTAAAGCAAAATCTTCCTCTTACTTTGATTTGTACAAATAGACACATGAGAACACATACAAAATAACAAAGTACATTTATTTATTCCAGTTCTGTTTATAATACTGAAATAAGTTGAAATTAACGCTCCATGTTGCACTTCAATGTAGTATGTGTGAAATCCTGTTTCCTCCACCACATGTAAACTGCTGGTGATTTTGGCAATGGACATTACCGGTTGAAGTATGATTGAATAATATAATATATAATGGGCACTAAACACTAGGTATATTTTAGCGTAATTGATAATAAAGTAGCTTATAGCAATAAAATAAGGAAATTTTTATCATTTTGCAAGTTGATAATGTTCATATTTTTCTTAATGTGGAAATAATTGTCTGTTAATTCAAAATAAACTTTTAATAATAATGGTCAGGTTTATAGTCAACCTGATAATGCCATGGCCCATCTGTTATGTCTAGTTGTCTTGTAGAATTACCAAATCCCAGACAGTTGTAGTGGAAGAGAGCTACTAGATGTAAGAGGCTAATTTTTCTCATCAGATATGCTTTATTTTGAACAAAATGTAAATATTACCTGCAAGAAAATTTCAGGTCTCTGAAAAATTCAACTGGTTTGATTTCTCCTTTTGCTTTTAAATGAAAGCTATTTTAAAAAGTAAAATAGGACTTTTCAATAATCCTATCAAATATCTTTTGAAAAGATTACTGTACATTGTTGGTATTTTATGACACATATTTTTGGTGGTTAAATTATGATGAAGATTTTATATGGATAAAAATATACATATTTTAATAAATATGTATATGTCTTTATAAATTCCCCAAAATGTTTAGGACAGTAGTTAATCAGTACACAAACAGATACTGGGTTTGGAGACAGAAAAAAAGATATGATTCTAAGTAGTAATAAACAAGCAAGTGTATAGTATTAGAAATATCAAGATAAAATTAGTATTTAATTAAAGACAATACATTTTTGCTCTAAACTTTCAACTATTTACATTTGCCTAAAACATTATTTACCAATCTAGACAACTTTCAAAATTTTGTGATAACTATTTCCGTGAATTTTATTCTACCTAGTAGGTTATCCATATCAGCCATGTGGCTGTGATCCTTAATAATTCTTTCACCATTTATTTACAAAACTTACATGTGCTACTGAAATATCAATTTGACATGGTAAGTATATTGTTTCAAAGCTTCTTTTCTCTCTTTTCTTCTCCTTTCACAAATTATCATGTCCAAAGTAACATTTTCTTTTTCTGGTATTATTTAGTGTAGTTACTGCTGAAGTACACAGTTTTCCAAATTATCCGGCTTGGTTTACAATATACCCTCTATTACCAGTCAGAGAAATTGAAAGTCTTGCATTTTTGTCTCAGTGACTGCTTATAGTACCAATGGAAGAGAAAACAATTGAGCATGAAACAGGACAGATTATACTATGAGCTATTTTGAGATAAGCAAGTAGACAATGATGGAGACTTCAATAAATAGAAGATTGAAGTCTGCGTGAATTTGGAGAGATGTAGAAACAGGAATAATCATAGCTATCGCAGTCTTGGGATGGTTTATCATTCCTGTCAATTTCTGAATTACGAGATGTATGGGTATGTCTGTGGGGGTATTCCACAGTAGATTTACCTGTGGCAGACAATTCAAAAGGGAAATGTTGCCCTGAATGTAAGTGGGGCTATTTAATTTTCAGGGTTATATACAGATTAAATGAAAAACAAAACAAAAACAACAGCCCCCAAATCTAATCAACTAATTCAACATTTTCGCTCCATGTTTTTTTGGACTTATGCATGTGTAAGCTACCTTGCTCAGGTACAAACTTTCCAACATTTTGAATGGCAATTTTTGAAACAATGAACTAATTCAAACTATTTAAGTTATTTTAAACAGAATTTTTCTTACATTTAACTAAGATTGATTAGTGATTAGCATTTGGGAGGGAGAGCCTGGAGACTCTATGGGAGTTCATGTCCAACCTGTTGTGCACAGTGAGTTCTAAGATGGTCAGGAGTAAACAGAGAGAGACTGTGTCTCCAAACCTAACAAAGAAAAAAGCAGATTAGCACAGGAACTTGTTATCAGTGGGGAGGTGGTGGTTGTGATTATTGGCCTTATAATTTGGAAGCATTTAGGACTAGTACATGCATAGGACAAAATGTATAGAAAGTATAGAATCATATGAGCAGATATTAAGCTTAGAGGATGAGGATGTCAACAAAAATTCAGATATTAAAGAAAATAATGCTCATGAGATTTCAAGTAAGAACAAAACTTTTGGGGAACTTAAGTAGTGGGAGTTGCAATCACATGCTGGTAAACAATGTGTATATATTTTGTCAATGCCCTGATATTTTATAAGAAGCTCAGACCAAAGGTGATGTATAACTTAATAAGGTAAAAAAAAAGTAATTAAAGGTAAGAGATCAGATCTGTATCATCAATCCTCTGGCAGAGCCTCTCAGGAGACATCCATATCAGGCTCCTGTCAGCAAGAACTTCTTGGATTCAACAATAGTGACTGGGTTTGGGGGCTGCATAGGGGATGGATTCCTAGGTGGGACAGTCTTTGGATGCCCTTTCCTTCAGTCTCTGCTCCACTCTTTGTCCTGTGTTTCCCTTAGACAGGAGCAATTCAGGGTAAAAATTTTTGAGAAGAGTGGGTGGCCCCATCCCTGAACCGTGTGCCATGACTTACCTCTGGATATGGTCTATCTATAGGTTCTTCCTCCCCTTTGTTGGGTATTTCAACTAATGTCATCCTCCTTGAGTCTTGGGAGCCTCTTGCTTTCCTGGTGTCCTTGACTTTCTTTGGCTACCCACAGCTCCCCACCTACACACCTCTGTGCAATTTGAGCCTCAACATCTCCCATCTCCTCCCACACCTGATCCTGCCCCCTCTTTTTCCTCCCATCCTCTCTCTTTCTCCCAAGTTCCTCCCACCCTTTACCTTTGAAGCCTTATCAATACAGGTGTGGATGCTTGCAGCCAACTATGAGACTGAGCATGGGGACACCAATGGAGGAGTTAGGGGAAAGACTGAAGGAGCTGAAGGGGTTTGCAACCCCATAGGAAGAAGAACAACATCAACTAACCTACCGCCCCCCAAAGCTCCCAGAGACTAAACCACCAACCAAAGCATGCACATGGAGTGACTAATGGCTCCAGCTGCATATGTAGCAGAGGATGGGCCTTGTCAGGCCACAATGGGAGGAGAGGCCCTTGTGTCTGTGAAGGCTGGATTCCCCAGTGTAGAGGAATGCCAGGGCTGGGAGGAAGGAGGGAGTGAGTCGGGGAGCATTCTCATAGAAGCAGGGTGCTGGAGTAGGAAAGGGGGTTTTCTGAGGGGAAACCAGGAAGGGGGATAACATTTGAAATGTAAACAAATAAAATAACCAATAAAATTTAAAAAATGAAAAAAGGTATATTTGACTGAATTATACCATTTGTGAGCATATTCCTGGGAACTTTGTGTCTTATCATGAGCTACTAACACATTCACTGGTATTATAGCTCCATTCACAATAGCAAGGAAGTGGGCTCATCTGCTTAGATGTTTGTCATTTGATAAATGGATAATGAAGATGTGGTGCATATACACGATGGAATCTTGTTAGCTCTGAAGGAAAATTCAATGAACAAAAAAATAAATAGAATTGGAGAATGTTATATCAAATGAGGAAACCATGGTCATAAAACAAACACTACATGTCCTCTCTTATATGAAGATACCACTTTCTATTTCCGTACAAGTATAATTATATAAATGCATGTGTAGACACTAAAGACTATAGACTGGAAAGGAGCCAAAAAGTGGGTCACAAACAGCATTTGGTTAGTAGAAGTAAAATGTATGTGATGTGTATGTCAAATGGTGAGTAAAAGAGTTGTTAGTGTTTAAGGAGAGAGAACAAAGCAACATAGCAGAGAGGAATAGTCTGGGGTAGCTCTATCAGAGCTAAGGGTATTTGAAAGAAAAAAGGTATATAGGAACCTACTATTTTTTAACCTAAATTAAAGTACATTTATTAAAAATTTGAAAAGTGATAAGTTTAAGATAAGAAATTATCCTTGTTTGATTAATATTAATTTTATACATTTATTATACTATGAAAGTTTATACCCTAATCATTGGCAGTTACTATGTGTTAGTCTATAGACACAGGTTTTTCCACTTGCAACACAGTCCTCAAAATAAAACTCAGAGGCTTAATATTGTTTACTAATGCCTTGGCCATAAGCTAGATTAATTCTCAGTCTAATTCTTAACTTATTATCTCTTTTATTACAATCTGAATTCAGCTAAGTGACTAGTTTCCTCTTCCAGGTCTCCACCAGGTCATGGTTAAAAATACTTTCTCTCATTCTTTATAAGGAGGAAGTCCCATCCAGAAATCCCAGGTAGAAGTCCCACCTTTCAATCTTGCCTCAGCTTATTAGTCGTTAACTTTTTTATTGGCAGATGATGCCTCCACACAGAACAGAGGAATTATATGTACATTGATCAAAAAAAAATAAAACCTATGGTTAAGGACTTCAACTTTATATGATAATTTTCCCTCCTTCATACACTTAATTATCTTACTATATATATATATATATATATATATATAATTAGTTTACTATTAATTTAAAAATAAAGATTAAAATGTAAAAACGTGTATATCTGCATTGGAAACTCACAGAAAATGTGGAATGAATTTAAACACCAGACAGCTGCAATGACAGAAATATCCATGCTATTTCTGTCCTTGATGTGTTTTCTTGCATTACTTTGTTAGACATGAACATTAACCACTTTAGGTTATCCAGCACTTTAAGCTATTTGTTTTCTAAAGCTAAGCAACTTTAGAAAGCTGTAGATATGTTTGCCTGTTTGAATAAAATCTATCTACAGGATTTACTACCAAGCCTCAAGTTGTTAAAAGGCAAGAAACTAGTTTGACAGAATAAACCAAGAAAAAGCAAGTTTGGAATTTCTCTTTATTTTATTTTATTGTATCTCTCTTATCTTATCTTTATTTTATGTGGAAGGCTGTTTTGCTAACTGATTGTTTTGTACCATGTACATGCCCAATGTCCATTCAGGCCAGCAAGAGTGCTCTCACCAACTAAGCTATCTCTTCAGCCTCAAGCATGGCAGTTTTATAAGGATGCTTTCTAGCACAGAAGTTAGGTTTTATCCAGCAAACTTATAACTGTTCTATTATGATTTCATAAAATATTTTATTTCATTCATTTCATTGTTTTTTTGCAGAAGTATAGTGTTAAAATCATATTTGGAAATTGAGATGTCTCTACCACAGTCTCCATAAACAAGACTGACAGCAAAATGCAAAGTCACCTTTCTATTATTCTAGTTCAATACCACAGCATATTTCTCTTTTAAAAACCCATAAATCTCATTTGTAAGCAACATCTCAGTTGTGAAGAACAAGGAACTCTTTAAAAGACAAGGAATAAAGTAGGTGATTTATATAGGGATGAACTAATTGACATATAACATCTAGAAACAACTAAACAATAAAAAGTGAACGATTTTTATATTTTTCCTGTTTATAGAAAATAGAACTCTCTTGGATATATCTGAAAAATTATGGAAAAAATACCTGATTATGATTTCAAAAAAAGGAAAGGAAGATTATTAATGGGACCCTTGCTAATCAATTTGGTTTTGGGGAAGAGTTTTGAAGAGAAGTATTAAAGTACTATGACATCCAGGTTCCATATTACTGGAGTGTGGAATGGCTAAGGAAGGACAGAAATGTGCCTCCTCTGACACTGCGAAATGCTTCAAGCACTTTAGTCATCTACAGAATTAAATATTTTCCAACCTCGAACTGGTCTGTAGTTATTTGTGCTACATGAGTTTTAAGAACCATCTGGAAACAACAACAACAACAACAACAACAACAACAACAACAAAAGCATGCAGAATAATTACAAATGAATTTTATTACTGAAATTCTCTCCTTTGCACTTGACCAATAATTTCTTGAAAATTTGACTACATGGTACTATTATATAAGCATGGGTAGCCTTCCTTAGCTTTTTCTTTATTGCAAAACTCTCAGCAACTAAACTACCCAAACATGAGCTGAACAAGGACAATATTCGACAGGCTCAAGTGGATGGGGGAAATTCAAATGCAAATCAATACAGACAATTAAAGAGTGCTGCGAGTGGAAGGAATAGTCTTCTCTAGGGAAGAGCCCAACAATTAGGTATTTAACCAGATGGTCATTCCTAAAAACATACATATAAGTAACGTAATAAGGATGGGAAAGACTTAGGCCTAGACTCTCAAACTGCCAGTCTGGAGCCTATCATTGAGTCTGCCTGGCTTCCTCCTCTCAATAGCAGATGATGTAATAATAATAATAATAATATAATAATATATATATATATATATATATATATGCATACATGCAATGCAATAACAAAGAAAAAAGACTACGAGTTGCAAAGAGAACCAGAATGGATGTATGGAATGGTTTGAAGTGTAGGAAGAGAAGGGGGAATGTAATTAGTTGTTCAAAGTAATTAAAATATTTATTTAAGGATGGTACATAATTTCAGTTTTAGGAAGCATGAGACAAAAACCTAGAATCCAAACCAAACCAAACCAAAACAACACCTGCAGATCAAGCTTTGAGACAATTCAATCAGTCTTTTCTTTGTGGGGTTGGGAGCTTAGTTCCAGGTTGTTTCCAATGTCTTCATTCTCATGACTGGAGACCTGTCAAATTTTTACTATTTGTTCTGATATAATGTAATTCTTATATTCTTACTTAATTCTAGACCACAATTATCTTTATTTGGGTATTCAAATTTTCTCTGAATTCTTCAAGCACATTTTTTAGCCTTTCTATGCTATTCCTAAATTGCAGTTATGATAATTTATGCTTCACATTTTATTTTCCTCAATCTGTCCTTTTTCTACACTGGAAAAAAATCATTCTTGTAATTTTGAGACACATTTCTTTATAAATGAGCCTAAAATGTCAAGCTCTTAATTTCTCTATTTTGAGATATATCTTAAGAAAATTATCTGTCAGTATCTCCTGTGGCAGATTGTTCCAGCTTTTGAGATTTAACATTTTCAAATATATTGTAAGGAGTTTAATTTGAGAAGAATGATAACCCAGACTCAAATAGTATGAAAAAGCCCAGAGTGTTCATTCTGCAGAAATCCAGCATGAAGGGGTCTATAGTTGACCAGGATGGAGAAGGATGGGACACAGGCTTCACTTAAAGCCAATGAGTGGTATTCCATGGAGGATTTGGTGACCTTTATCCTAATTGGTTGTCTATATTTCCAGGGGTATAAGTGTTTCTGAGATTGGCTAGGGGCCTAGAAACTTTCAAGCAGGAGCCTAGAAACTATTGCTGACTTACCCAAACTGTTTGGTTTTGCCCCAGGACAAATGACAGGGCAGCTCCTGATTGACTGCCCACAGGGTTACAGTTTTTCCAGTAACTGACTTGTCCAGGCTTGTCCAGGTCAAGGCAACAGAAACTTAGGCCTAGATTCTCAAATTGACAGTCTGAAGCCTATCATTGAGTCTGCCTGGCTTAGTCCACTCAATATCAGATGATGTGATAAATAATATTAAATATAATGTATAGCAACTATAAAGAGGTCTATATTTGTTTTTCAACACTATTCTCAATAATACAAAAGAAAAATGTAAAACTGTAAAGTTACTTATGTATGAAATTTGAGGGAGGATGTGAGATGTCTAGTAGTTTTCCACCAGCCTCAGACAACCCCTCCCATCCAGGAGGGAGTGCACCAATTTTGTCTGGTGCAGTTCCTGGAATGCTGGGTAGTCAGGGAGCTCTGTCCTCACAGCAGGACTCTCTCAACCTTATCTAAAGGAGTGCATTTCAAGGACCCGGAATCTGCCCTGGTTTATAACAACCTAAAAGTCAATTGAGCTCACCAATGCCCCCATATGCCCAATCATCATCACTGTAACCTGCTCTTTACGAAGATAGATGGACCCTAGCTTGCTGGAATAATTATCCTCTTGCTGTTGTATCTCTCTCTGCTCTCAAGCCTTATTCACAGGAGTCTCCTGGTAAGACAGACTCAGGTCGAGTCTTCCAGATGCTCTCAGCTTCTTTTAAAAGATTTGTACTAGCATATAAAAAGTATTCATTATAACAAGTCTCATTATATTTATACATTTGTATCATACACTTTGACCATATTCATTCCTTTGTAAGCCATGGTTTTCCTTCTCACTACTGCTGAGTAAATTGCTAGAGTTTGTTAGAGGCCAAGCAGTGCAGTTCAGTCAGAAGCTGAGAGAAGCCAGATTGAGTAAGTCAGTTTGAAGAGGAGATTGAACCAGAAGAGCTGAATTGAACCAAGCAGTCAGAGTTCAGAAAGAGCTAGAAAGGGTGAGGTTATTCAGCAGTAAGCATCCATGATGACATTTACATAAGAAGAATAATCATTGACTTTACACAGATCACCTTATGTTGTATTTGAAATGTAGGAAAGCAAGCTAGGGAAAGCAAAGCAGTAAGCAGTGAGAGACTAGACCAACTCCATCTTAGGTTCTGGCCCCATCTTAGAGAACCTGACCTAAGGTTGGACTTAAGTTAATCATCAGGACTGTACATAGCACTTGTCACGAGGGCACTTCTTAAAAACCACCAATCAGGAAGAAAGCAGAAGTTACAGTTGCACCTAAAGATATTTACTTACGAAAGTTTATGATTTGACTCCTAGCACCAGCCAATCATTTTAAAGGGGAACAAATTCCAAAATAGAGCCCTAATCAAATGTGTGCAAAGCTGGAAATCCCCTTACTTGTTTGCTTGCCTCTATAAATGCTTGCTTGAACGCATCACCCTCCCATCCTGCTGCATGAGTGATGACTAAGTGGTCCTGATTTGAGCTTAAATAAAAACCCTTTGCGATTGCATTGGAATTGGCTCCTTAGTGGTCTTTCGAGGCTCTTGAAATGGGCACAACAGTAGCATTTCTCCCTGGTCTCTGCTTCAATTCCTGTGTCCATTTCAGATTCTGTTTGAAGTTCCTGTCTTGCCTTCCCTATTGCTGCAGGGATCACTGTGTGAAAATGAGAAACTAAAAATAATAGTAATAATAATAATAATAATAATAATAATAATAATAATAATGTTTCTAGTAGTGGTGTGGCTCTGATTAAACAATGAAGGTAAAGTTAGTTTGTATTAGGAAGTACCTATGTTTGAAAGTGATATTTATTTGTCAGGCAAAGGGATGAATCATGTATGTCCATCTCTCATTAGAACAGAGAGAAAAGAGAAGAAACTTGAGATTTAAGAGAGTACAACACAGAGAAGGGAAAGTAGTTTTACTGGGAGAGTTTTACAGAGACACATCGATGAGACAATAAGATAAACACATGTGAGGCCAGAGAATGATAAGGAGCTGGATGACTAGAACAGATTGCCGGAAGTTGCTTTCAGCCTAGGAGAGCAAAAGGTCAGAAGCTGAGAGAGAACCCAGATTGAGTAAGTCAGCTTGAGATGAGGTTGAGACATAACACCTGAGCTGATCCAGCCAGCCAGAGTTAGAAAGAACTGTAAAGGGTGATCTTATTCAGCAGCAAATCTTGGAGACTAAAAATATTCTAGACATAGATTGTGCAGAAGCTAGAAGCTTCCAGGACTGTCTAAGTTGGTAAACAGAGGCAGTTAGACTCCAAGACAATGATTGCATTAGGTGAATAGAAGTTTCTTGTTCACTAGATAGTAGAATAAAAAAAGCAAGTCAATTACATTATTTCCTATAATTGGATCGTTGGGATTTATTACAAAAACAGAAAAGTACCCTGGGCGTATAATATTCAGGTCAGTGACAGGTTACTTTTGCAAACATTTTGGTACCACCCTGCATGTAGTAGGCTTTTATCTTTGTGATAAAGTAGAAAGCAGATACAGAAGTACTGAACAGTCCATCCTTAACTGAGAAAATAGAGACTTTAATTTTCATGTGTTAGACTTTATTATCTAAATCTTGAGTATTCCTGCCTACTTTGTTAATTATAAAAGGTCAGTTGAGTAAATACATTGGTCAGGTAAGACAACCAGTTTTTATCCCTAATGATTGAGTGTGTTGCTTTGCACATATTAGTCATAAGTCCTAAAGGTGAGCTATATCATGACTGTTTTATTTGTTTGTTTGTTTGTTTGTTTGTTGTTTGTCTGTTTTTGACTATTGCCCAAGTTCTTCTTGAAAGTGCCTTGGAAGCCTCTTCACTGAGTCTCACAAGTTTCTGATAACAATTTTAATTCACCAGACCTGGCTAATGACAATTCTTTTAATTACTTCTTGCATTGGTTTGAAAAAGAATTCTTGGACCTGCCTGGTGAACTCGGGACACACAGAGGCAGAATTCCTCTAGGACTGGGCATGTCCTGTGTTTACTGGGAGTCCCACATCCGCGGATCCCGGCCCGCAGCAGCTCTCTGCTCCCAGACCCCGTGGGAGAGAGACCTCACCGCCTGGTCAGGAGGGCACTCCTGAGGCTGCAGAGCCGGAAGAGACCACCAACACTGCCCATCCCTCCCACATCCCTGGCCCAAGAGGAAACTGTATATGTTCCCCGTGGGGAGGACCCAGGGAGCGGCAGGACCCTCACCAGAACCTGAAGGAACAGACCTGACAGTTCTTTGGAGGGAGAGCTAAACCTTCGGAGAGGCAGACACACCTGGAAACCAGAAGAGACTGCACTCTGCACACATTGTTCAGAGGAAAACACCAAACGCCATTGGAACCCTGGTGCACTGAAGCTCCGGAACGGCGGCAGAGATTTCCTGGTTGCTGCAGAGAGCTCGTTACCCCTCGCAAGCAAACTTGAGCCTTGGGACTACAGGTAAGACCAACTTTTCTGCTGCAAGGACCTGCCTGGAACTAAGACACAGGCCCACAGGAACAGCTGAAGACCTAGAGAGGAAAAAACTACACGCACAAAAGCAGTACACTCTGTCCCCACAGGCTGAAAGAAAACAGGAAACAGGTCTACAGCACTCCTGGACACACAGGCTTATAGGACAGTTAGCCACTGTCAGAAATAGCAGAAAAAGTAACACTAGAGATAATCTGATGGCGAGAGGCAAGCGCAGGAACCCAAGCAACAGAAACCAAGACTACATGGCACCATCGGAGCCCAATTCTCCCATCAAAACAAACATGGAATATCCAAACACACCAGAAAAGCAAGATCTAGTTTCAAAATCATATTTGATCATGATGCTGGAGGACTTCAAGAAAGACTTGAAGAACTCCCTTAGAGAACAAGTAGAAGCCTACAGAGAGGAATCACAGAAATGCCTGAAAGAATTCCAGGAAAACATAAATAAACAAGTAGAAGCCCATAGAGAGGAGACACAAAAATCCCTGAAAGAATTCCAGGAAAACACAATCAAACAGTTGAAGGAATTAAAAATGGAAATGAAGCAATCAAGAAAGAACACATGGAACAACCCTGGATATAGAAAACCAAAAGAAGAGACAAGGAGCTGTTTTACAAGAGATGGAAGAGAATCTCAGGAGCAGAAGATTCCATAGAAATCATTGACTCAACTGTCAAAGATAATGTAAAGCAGAAAAAGCTACTGGTCCAAAACATACAGGAAATCCAGTACTCAATGAGAAGATCAAACCTAAGGATAATAGGTATAGAAGAGAATGAAGAATCCCAGCTCAAAGGACCAGTAAATATCTCAACAAAATCATAAAAGAAAACTTCCCTAACCTAAAAAAAGAGATACCCATAGGCAAGAAGCCTAGAACTCCAAATCTTGGACCAGAAAAGAAACACATCCCCCTCACATAATAGTCAAAACACCAAACGACAAAATAAAGAAAGAATATTAAAAGCAGGGAAAAAGGTCAAGTAACATATGTCAGAATCAAAGACTTTTTTCGCCAGAAACTAGCCAGAAGATCCTGGACTGATGTCATACAGACCCTAAGAGAACACAAATGCCAGCCCAGGTTACTGTATCCTGCAAAACTCTCAATTAACATAGATGGAGAAACCAATATTCTACCAATTTACACAATATCTTTCTACAAATCCAGCACTACAAAGGATAATAAATGGTAAAGCCCAACATAAGGAGGCAAGCTATACCCTAGAAGAAGCAAGAAACTAATCGTCTTGGCAACAAAACAAAGAGAAGAAAAGCACACAAACACAACCTCACATCCAAATATGAATATAACAGGAAGCAATAATCACTATTCCTTAATATCTCTCAACATCAATGGCCTCAACTCCCCAATAAAAAGACATAGATTAACAAACTGGATACGCAACGAGGACCCTGCATTCTGCTGCCTACATGAAACACACCTCAGAGACAAAGACAGACACTACCTCAGAGTGAAAGGCTGGAAAACATCTTTCCAAGCAAATGGTCTGAAGAAGCAAGCTGGAGTAGCCATTCTAATATCAAATAAAATCAATTTTCAACTAAAAGTCATCAAAAAAGATAAGGAAAGACACTTCATATTCATCAAAGGAAAAATCCAAGATGAACTCTCAATCCTAAATATCTATCCCCAAATACAAGGGCACCTACATACATAAAGAAACCTACTAAAGCAAAACACACATTCCACAATAATAGTAGGATTTGATATCAATGGACAGATCCCATCAGAGATTTTGAGAAGTATAGGTCTAACAGATATTTATAGAACATTTTCCTAAAGCAAAGGATATACCTTCCATGGTTCTCCAAAATTGTTAGGTCAAAAACGGGCCTCAACAGGTTAGAAATAATCCCATTTGCTACATAGAAAACTGGTCAAAACAATAAGGAAGAATATTTTTTTTCCACTTTAAAAGAATAAAGAAAGAAATTAAAAACTTTTAGAATTTAATTTGGGACACAATGAAAGCTGTGCTAAGAGGAAAACTCATCAACCTGCAGAAAAAAAAGAGGATGAATTTTGACATAAAAGCTCAAAAGAAGCAAATCCCCAAGAAATGTCTAAATCAAACATCAAAAAGGACCATAGAAATAATCAACAGGACCAAAAGTTGGTTCTTTGAGAAAATCAATAAGATAGATAAACCCTTAGCCAGACTAACGAGAGGACACAGAGAGTGTGTCCAAATTAACAAAATCAGAAATGAAAAGGGAGACATAACTACAGATTCAGAGGAAATTCAAAAAATCATCAGATTTTACTATAAAAGCCTATATTCAACAAAACCTGGACAATTTCCTATTTTAAATCAGAACAGATAAACAAAACAACTCCATAACTCCTCGGAAATAGAAGCAGTCATTAAAGGAACAAAAAGAGCCCAGGTCTTTAGCCTTTTTGAAGATCATACCAATATTCCACAAAATTGAAACAGATGGAGCACTACCGAATTCCTTCTATGAAGCCACAATTACTCTTATACCTAAACCACACAAAGACCCAACAAAGAAAGAGAACTTCAGACCAATTTCCCTTATGAATATCGACGCAAAAATACTCAACAAAATTCTGGCGAACCGAATCCAAGAGCACATCAAAACAATCATCCACCATGATCAAGTAGGCTTCATCCCAGGCATGCAGGGATGGTTTAATATACGGAAAACCATCAACGTGATCCATTATATAAACAAAGTGAAAGAACAAAACCACATGATCATTTCATTAGATGCTGAGAAAGCATTTGACAAAATTCAACACCCCTTCATAATAAAAGTCCTGGAACGAATAGGAATTCAAGGCCCATACCTAAACATAGTAAAAGCCATATACAGCAAACCAGTTGCTAACATTAAACTAAATGGAGAGAAACTTGAAGCAATCCCACTAAAGTCAGGGACTAGACAAGGCTGCCCACTCTCTTCCTACTTATTCAATATAGTTCTTGAAGTTCTAGCCAGAGCAACCAGACAACAAAACGAAATCAAGGGTATACAGATTGAAAAGAAGAAGTCAAAATCTCCGGGCGAGGATGCGGAGAAAGAGGAACAATTGTTGGTGGGGTTGCAAACTGGTACAATCATTCTGGAAATCAGTCTGGAGGTTCCTCAAAAAATTGGACATTGAACTGCCTGAGTTTCCAGCTATACCTCTCTTGGGCATATACCCAAAAGATGCCCCAACATATAAAAAAAGACACGTGCTCCACTATGTTCATCAGCCTTATTTATAATAGCCAGAAGCTGGAAAGAACCCAGATGCCCTTCAACAAGGAATGGATACAGAAAATGTGGTACATCTACACAATGGAATATTACTCAAATCAAAAATAATGACTTTTTATGTCTGGAAAATATCATCCTGAGTGTATAACCCAATCACAGAAAGACATACATGGTATGTACTCATTGATAAGTGGCTATTAGCCCAAATGTTGAATTACCCTAGCCTAGAACAAATGAAACTCAAGATGGATGATCAAAATGTGAACTGCAAAAGGGGAACAAGAATACCCTTGGCAGGGAAGAGAGTGGCAAAGATTAAAACAGAGACTGAAGGAACACCCATTCAGAGCCTGCCCCACATGTGGCCCATACATATACAGCCACCCAATTAGACAAGATGGATGAAGCAAAGAAGTGCAGACCGACAGGAGCCAGATGTAGATCGCTTCTGAGAGACACAGCCAGAATACAGCAAATACAGAGGCGAATGCCAGCAGCAAACCACTGAACTGAGAATAGGACTCCCGTTGAAGGAATCAGAGAAAGAACTGGAAGAGCTCGAAGGGGCTCGAGACCCCATATGTACAACAATGCCAAGCAACCAGAGCTTCCAGGGACTAAGCCACTACCTAAAGACTTTACATGGACTGACCCTGGACTCTGACCTCATAGGTAGCAATGAATATCCTAGTAAGAGCACCAGTGGAAGGGGAAGCCCTGGGTCCTGCTAAGACTGAACCCCCCAGTGAACTAGACTGTCGGGGGGAGGCGGCAATGGGGGAGGGGAGGGAAGGAAACCATAATGAAGGAAGGGGGAGGGATGTTTGCCGGAAACCAGGAAAGGGAATAACACTCGAAATGTATATAAGAAATACTCAAGTTAATAAAAAAAAAGAAAAAGAAAAGAAAAAAAAAGAATTCTTCTCATAGCATCATATAGTTGAATAAGCATTCACTAGGGAGTGGCATTATTTACAAGAAATAACAGGGTTGGGATTTAGCTCAGTGGTAGAGTGCTTGCCTAGGCAAATGCAAGGCCTGTTGGTCCCCAGCTCGGAAAAAAAAAAAAAAAAAAAAGAAAAAAACTGAAACAAGAAATAAAAAGCCTTATGTGGCCTTGACTGAGGAATGTTAGTGGGAGGGGTTGAAAGTTTTAAAGCCCAGGTACTCTTTCTTTCTTTCTCTCTCTCTCTCTCTCTCTCTCTCTCTCTCTCTCTCTCTCTCTCATACAGATCAGGATATACTTATCATTTAAATCGCTAGCACATTTCTGCATTCTGCCATGCAATCTACCATGATAATTATAAATCAAATCTCTGAAACTATAAGCAATTACCAAATTAAATGTTTTTCTTCGTAGAGCTGCTTGGCTGTGGTATCTCTTCCAAGCAGTAGAACAGTGACTATTCAATTTGTGAAGACAGGTTCAAATTCAAAGTCTTCGCAAAGCATTCCATTATTTGATAATGTTCTTTGGTGTATAGGTCTAATTTTTAACATATACCATTCTGTTAGTACATTGCTACATAGAGGTCAAAAATATTTTTTCCACTTTAAAGACTGGATTTATTTGGAGAAAAATAAAAATCCCTCAACCCAAAGGATGAATTTTACATCTCAAAACATTTCCCAAGAAATGTCTACAGATCAAAACTCAGTTTCATCGAAGATTTTTTGTACAAATTTTATGTATTCAGGAGGAGGACATAAGTCAACACCTGTTTTTATTTTAACAGAGGAGCAAAGTAGGAGAGTGGGACAAAACAGCTGCCTTTTGGATGCAGCTTTCTGGAAGGGAACTAGACATGAAGGGGGCAAACTACCTTCTCATTGTCTACAACAATGGTTTAAAAAACTCATTCTACTGTGGATATCTCTGCAAAACCCCACATCCTAGCTACTAACCAATCAAAACCACTGGAGAAGCGATCTGCTGAGCCCACGGCTGCAGCATGTGACATCAATGCTCCTGCATAGTAAACCTAGGGTTACATTGAGACCAAGGCATCATTTCTCTGCAGGTACCTGACTACCGCAACAGGAAGGCTTGTCATCTTTGGAGCTGATGCCTACAAAGGTGCACATCAAAACAAACATGTCAAGCTACAATGTTCAAGAGAAACCAGGATCTTGTTTAATAGTTCTTTGCATTATCCTTTATTCTTGAGGGGAGTAAGGAAGCCAACCTTCGAAGCAGAAAACCAAGTCTAGGTCACATACATTATAAATTCAAGCACCGGCATGGGGTTCCAGTGAAGAAAACGTATAGAATCCTTAAATCATCCCAATCAAAGCTGATGGCCTCTAACTCACCCCTATTCACATCCCCACATCCCTATCAAGTTGAAAATGAAAGCCACAGAAGCAGGCAGACGAGGCCAGGAATCAAAGATAGCACAGTTGGTTTGCTTGAGAAAAGCAGCGAGTCCTCAGGCCACTGCCTCTTGTGGCCAAGATACAATATCTGTAGGAGATGTGTGATTCACAGAGACAGCTCTGGGAGGTTATGTGACATCGAGCAAATGAGATGACCAGAGTGACAAGATGTTGAAACAATATGGATATACTCGAACCTCTCAAAAAGACAGTGTTTTGAAGCAGCAAAACCAGGATACACAAGACTAGAATTTGCCACTACCTGTATGTGTTTCTCATCCAGAAACGACCATTCTTTACTGGAGGTTACTCCCTGGTATAAAATACAATTGATCACCTCTCCGTAGGTTTTCAAACCACGACTGAGTTTCCCATTCATTTTGGTCTATTTAAGTCAGAGCTAAAGTAGAAGGGATGGCAGCCGTCTGGAGGCTAAAACAGTTTCATACTAAACTAGATCTACCTGTCTAAAGATGGGAAATGTATTCAGGTAATATTTGGGGATTCACAGGTGTCACTTTAGGAAAAGAATTAGTAGGTAAAAATCTCACTTCTTCCTTGCACATTTCTCTACTGTCTAACTGACGTGACTGCCTCTCTGTAACTAAATCTCTGCTTAATGGAGCCCTAGACACTTTTCACACAGCTAACTGCTTGGTATCATCAGACAGTCACAATTTCAAAAGCGGTAGTCACATCTCTGGCTAAGCGGTGATTCTCCAGTTACTTCAGTACTTTAAAAGGCTGAAGCAGGATGCAAAAGAACTTCATTTTCTTTTTAAAAAAAGTTTAGAACGTTCTTGAGGAGTTGGTGAGTTTATTTTGTCTTGTCTGAGTAGAGGTTTGATTTGCTCTTGAATGTTCCAGGGTGAAGACTAGGAGAAACCACAGAACTTGGAGGTCTACTCAGTGAGGTCCTCTCCTTCCTTCTCACCCTCACTATCCCCCGATAGAGCAGCATTCTTGCCTGCAGAACTGAACTTGGAGGCTGGAGTCTTCTCAGATTTCATTGACTATTGACTCAGAAGCAGATGTGGAGTCTTGATTTTTTTTTTTTTTTTTTGCTGTCACTCTTATCCAACTCCTTCCAGTGGTCTCTGTTCCTTCCATTCCCAGGATCAGGGCTGGAGTTTCCAGCTTGCCCCCCCACACCTACTTTATTTTCATCTTTCCGTCATGGTCCTTCCAACTTCCACAGATGGCTGAACTGGAGCTACTTTCCCTCCACCACGTGTAGGGGACTGCTGCTCTGTGTCTGAGAGCTGAGATCGAGCAGGAGGGTAAGAGCTTTTGTTCACCCACACATTCTCCTTTGGTGGAGGGGTTGAGATTGTCTTTAGAGACTATCAGGTATAGGAGGCTTAAAGGTTGGAGAGTGTCAGTCTTCTTTATTGAGGGTTTCATTTTCTAGAGAATTCTCACGCTCATTCCTTCCTATCCCGGTTTGACTTCTGCCAGATGTGGCTTAGGTGCCAGTCTGCAATGACTCACTTCCTGTCGTCTACCATTTTCTTCCTGAATTTCTTCGCTTCACCAATTTGGGTGTCTCTCCAGGGAGTGGGTGGTCTAGTTTTGGTTCATCCAGCTGACGCTGCAGCTTCTCCTCCTCCTCTTTCTGTAGCCGCTGCTCTAGCAGCTCTTTCTATAGCAGCTGTGTCAACAGACTTTATCTCTCCAAAGATAGAAGCCACTCGACCGGACTACGAGGTGCTAGCAGAGGAGCAGAGGAATCTTCTTTAGGAGTACTGCGAGGCATTAGATTCAGTCTGGGTCTTTGGCAGGGAGGGAGGGAAGGCGAGGCTCTGTCATCACACCTATAATCATCCTTAGAGTAATCATCCCTGGACCTCTATGACAGATCATCCCTTCTGTCATATAGGTCTTCATAACGGTCGCCACTTCCTCTGTAGTCATCATCCCTCCAGTTAACACTTCCAAATGCTTTTCTGCCACTGCCTATCCTGGAGTCATAGCTTTGGTCGTAGTCTCTGCTGCTTAGGTCATCATAGTGATTCTGGCCCTCATAGCGGTTCATGTCTCTGTACGGGCCATCTGGATAATGGACCCTATAACCAGCCTTATACCAGTCTAAATCTTCTTTTTTGTTGGATTTTTTATTTACATTTCAAATGTTAGTCTTAACAATACATCCAAAGCTTTCATTGCCTCTTCTAGGTGGATAGTCATCAAAGCTGTCTGTGGCAAGACTGGTCCTCCAGTCTGTTGCTGTTTTGTCTGAATTTCCAATTTTCTATCTTGACCAAAAGAACAGTCATCCCAGTCTTTATCCTGTGCTTGATCAGCATCATCCACTCGAATTCTCCTGTTACCTAGAGTCTCTTCATTGAGACTCAGAGCACTCAGAGCAGAGAATCCAGGTCCTCAAATTCCGCATAGCCATAAACCTTTCCACCTGTCTGCATTGCTGTGTTCATGTGGTAAGCATACAGTGCTAATATTTAATCTCTAAAAATTCCTTAATGGAGTCTTCTGTCACATCATAGGGCAGATTGCCTAAGAAAGCAATGTAGGGTGGCCACTTGGGAAGATGACCCTGGTTGAAAATGGGTCCCTGAGCAGCCCATAGAGCAGTGGGAAGGATGATACAGTCAACTGGAGGTGCCGATTACACATCATCATCGTTACTATGCCAAGTTGTTGACACATCTCCTTCCAGATTGTTTTGTCAGCCCAGCTGACTGATTTGGGAACATGGGTCCTTCCTCCACCAGTTCCCCCATCCTCAGCTAGAAAGTCTGTTAGGGAGACGGTTTTCCACTTCTTATCCTTTTTTTGTGCTGAGGCCACCATGTTGGGAAAGATAGAGAATGCACTAGGTCAATGATATTTAATCCTTTTAAATACTGCTTTTATGTTTCCCATTGAAATACACATGTGCATGTGCCTCTCTCTCTCTCTCTCTCTCTCTCTCTCTCTCTCTCTCTCTCTCACGCACACACACACACACACACACACACACACAAATGTACAAGTACACAGAGAAAAAGTGAATGAGCAAGAGAGTAGTTGTTTCAGAGAATCAGAGAAGAAGAAGATAGAGAATCAGAAAGACAGAGATGGGAAAAGACGATTTCTTGGACTCTCTACACATATTACCCATAATAACTGGTGAGCATGCATGCTACTTTCCACAGATGCCAAATTAGTAGCACACAAGCTTCTCCATACAGAACAAAATGAATGCAGATTTGTATGTTTTCTTAGACACTGAGAGTTTTCCATGTAACAGAAACATGAATTTTTCCCCTCCGAAATAATATAATCTAACTTTCTGACAAAGGTGAATTCACAAAGGTAATAAAGTCTCAGAACCAAATAAAGCACTTCATTGACTAAGACTTCATTGATTGTATGTTAGTGTACTGCTCTGTTCACCACTTAGACAGATAATTTAAGCAATGATACAATGCTTTATTGATAGCCCTGGGCAGTTTACACATTGATCACTCAGACTCTCACACTTGAACATTTCTTTCATCTATTCTGAGGCACTTGACAATTTCTTTTTTCTCCACTTGAATAGTTTGGCATGAGTAGGCTATGATATATTTTAATCTCAGCAACAAATACTGTACAACCTCATATCATAGCTTCTCATTCTTACTCAGAGGATCTGATTGTAATTTGGAAAATTAAATATACAACTGTGGTTTGTAACTTCCCTATGACTAACCCTTGCTTTGGTAACTTTTTTTTTCTGACCTGAAAATACCATTTATTTTGTAAATATAAATTGACACTTGAACAGGATTCAGAGCACTGATATCACTAACTACTGTCACAATGTATATGTATAATGAAGACGCAATCAGGAGTAATAAATAAGAAATAATTGTCACTGATTGATTTTATAATATTGTTGGTGGGTATTTTAAAATTTACTTTTAGAATACATTATTTTTTCAGGAACAAATGTACACTAGTCATATGGTAGTTAGAGCCTTTATGAAAGAGTCTTTATGAAAGAATTTTATAGAGTCTTTATGAAAAAAATCCTTTAAATAACTTAAAACAACAGCATTTCTCATAACATCAAAATGATGCCAGTGTTAATTTCCTCTAAACTAGAACCTATTGCCTTCAATAATCACATACAAAGAAGCTGATTGTTTTCATTACCCTTTATACCTGGGCATGAGCAATGTTTGAATAAAACATCAATGTTCAATACCCTCACTTTAGGCTCATGAAAGCTGCATTCAAACATCTCAAAACGTGACAAGCGAGAAATAATAGGAGAAGGTACCAGGTGTTAATATTGAAAACTGCAGGAGGGAGGTATGAAATTGTTGGAGCGTTTAGCATTTACTTTTCCTCTACTACAACTCTTGACCATGGGATAAAAGAAATATTCTTCAAGTTACTATTTTCTTTTTCAACATACTCTTTACCCATCAAAAATAAAGTTAAATATTTCTTGAAAAAATTTATCAGTAAATGAATAAACATTTAAAAATTACATTTTGTTTGTTGGGTAAACTAGCCAAGTGAAGAAAAAAACCCATAAAAATACTTTTTGTTTTATTTTTATTTTTAAAATTTTTTTTCTATACTTGCTGGAAACTTTCTGGTTGTTTGTTTGCATATAACCTCAAATACTTTCTTCTACTTCCAAAATTGGCTAGAATTATCTGCCATTTGAAGTAAAGCCTCTGAACGTGGCAATCACAAAGTAGTGAATAATTTCTTCTCTGGTAATCTTCCCAATAATGGACAGAAAATTAGGCTTGTTTTCTTAAAGACTTTGGAGTTGAATGTGATTTGCTCATATCAACAGACATGTAACTGAGGAAGGGACTTTTCATCTTCCTGACAGGGATCATATTGCAAAGCCAGAGAACTGGATGCTTGCCATCCAAGCAATTTAGGCCATGTCTACCATTTCAAAAGAAACTTTTAGAAAATATTTCTTGTAAGCAAGCTGTCAAAGCTGTCTGCAGAGATTATATGGTTAGAAAAGAAGTCAATGATATTTTTTTCACTACTACATGTAATCACCATTGCTACCATGTTTGTACTCAGCTGTAGTCTATTTTTCTGTGCCTTTTAAAGATTATTTCCTAAGCAATAGCTTGGTACCTAACACTCTTCTGGCTGATCAGTACTCATCTTAAACCTTTTAAATATCTTCAATGAAGATGAAAAAAATCATGATGCCTTTATGGTAGTATATCAAAATAAATTCCCATAGTCAAAGAAAATAGAAAAAACTTTGTTGACCTACTAATCACATCAGAGTAGGCTATTTAGAAAGAATTGAAATCTATAACATACTTTTAGATGATGAAAAGTCCAAGTTCAAGGAGCTACCAAATTTTGTTTCTCATGACAGCCTGCTCATTTATTTCCAAGACATTCCACTGAATGCTGTATTTTATATGATGGAAAAGCTACAATATCCAGCAAAACTCTCATTTAGCATAGATGGAGAAACCAAGATATTCCATGGCAAATCCAAATTTACACAGTATATTTCCACAGATTCATCCTTACAAAGGATAATAGATGGAAAACATCAACATATGGAGGGAAACTACATCATAGGAAAAGCAAGAAAGTAATCTTGCAGCAAATTGAAAAGAAGACAGTCACACAAACATAATTCCACCTATAACAACAACAACAAAACAAACAATCACAAAAACCAGGAAACATCCCTATTTCTTAATATTTCTTAATATCAAGAGACTCAACTCCCCAATCAAAATATATAGACTAACAGACTGAATATGTAAAGAGGCCCCAGCATTTTGCACCACAGTGGAATGACAGTTACTAACTCAGAGTAAAGGGATGGAGAAAAAACTTTCCTAGCAGATAGTCTCAAGAAACAAGGTAGAAACAATGGCTGAGGTAGCCATTCTAATATCAAATAAAATCAACTTTCAATCCAAAGTTATCAAAAAAGATAAGGAAAACACTTCATAGTCATTAAAGGAAAAAATCCACCAAGATGAACTCTCAATCCTAAATATCTATGCTCCAAATGCAAGGCACCCACATTTATAAAAGAAACATTATTAAAGCTCAAAGCACAGATTGAATCTCACACAGTGATAGTAGGAGATTTCGACATTGCACTGTCATCAATGGACAGATCATGGAAACAGAAATTAAACACAGACATACAGAAACTAATAGAAGTTATGAACAAAATACACTTAACAGATATTTATAGAACATTTCATGCTAAAATAAAAGAAAATACCTTCTTCTCAGCACCTAATGGTACCTTCTCCAAAATTGACCATACAATCAATCACAAAACAGACCTTAACAGATACAGGAAGATAGAAATAATCCCACTCATCCTATCAGATCATCACAGACTAAGATTGGTCTTCAATAACAACAATAATGACAGAAAGCCTACATATACATGGAAGTTGAAGAATGCTCTACTCAATGATAACATGGTCAATAAAGAAATAAAGAAAGAAATTAAAGACTTTTTAGAATTTAATGAAAATGAAGACACAGCATACCAAAATTATGGGACACAATGAAAGTAGTGCTAAAAGGAAAATTCATAGTTCTGAGTGCCTCCAAAAAAAAAAAAAGGGAGAGAGCATACATTAACAGTTTGACAGAACACCTAACAGTTCTAGCACAAAAAGAATCAAATACACCCAAGAAGAATAGTGTGCAGGAAATAATCAAACATAGGGTAGAAATCAACCAAGTTGAAACAAAAAGGACTATACAAAGAATCAACAAAACCAGGAGCTGATTCTTTGAGAAAATCAACATGATAGATAAACTCTTAGCCAGACTAAACAGAGGAAAGAAAGAAAGTATCCAAATTAACAAAATCATAAATGAAAAGAGAGACATAACAACAGAATCTGAATAAATTGAAAATAAGTCATAAAATCCTACTACAGAAGCCTATACTCAACAAAACTGGAAAATCTGGGTGAAATGGACAATTTTCTAGACAAATACCAGGTAGCAAAGTTAAATCAGAATCAGACAAACCATCTAAGCAATCTCATAACACCTAAAGAAATGGAAGCAGTTATTAAAAGTCTCCCAACCAAAAAGAGCCCAAGACCAGATGTGTTTAATGCAGAATTCTATCAGATCCTCATAGAAGGCCTCATAGCAATACTCTCCAAACTAATCAACAAAATAGAAACAGAAGGAGCACTACCCAAGCCCTTCTATGAAGCCAAAATTATGCTTGTGCCTAAACCACAGAAAGACCCAACAAAGGAGAACTTCAGACCAATTTCCCTTATGGATATTGACGCAAAAATACTAAATAAAATTCTCATAAATCAAATCCAAGAACACATCAAAATGACCATCCATCATCATCAAGTAGGTTTCATCCCAGGGATGCAGGATGGTTTAATATGAAAAATACCTATCAATGCAATCCACTAGTGTAAAAAAGTCAAATCAAAAAAATAAAAAAAAATATATAGTATAATTAAATTACGCTAAACGTTCCTCCAGAGAACTACTTTTAACTTATAAAATTAACATCATTTCCTCGATGCAGTCCCTCATGTGACTCTAACCAAGCATTCAATTATATGTGTGACAAAAATGTTAAGATGCTGAGATAACATTTGACAAAATTCAACACCTCTTCATGATAAAAGACTTGGAAAGATCAGGAATTCAAGGCCCATATCTAAACATAGTAAGAGCAATATACAGCAAACCTGTAGCCAACATCAAACTAAATGGAGAGAAACTTGAAGCAATTCCACTAAAACGAGGGACTAGACAATGCTCCCCACTCTGTCCCTACTTTTACAATATAGTACTCAAAGTCCTAATCAAAGCAATCAGACAACAATAGGAAGTCAAAGGGATACAAATTGGGAAGGAAGAAGTCAAAATATCACTATTTGCAGATGATATAATAGTATAATTAAATTACGCTAAACGTTCCTCCAGAGAACTACTAAGCCTGATTAACAACTTCAGCAAAGTGACTGGGTATAAAATTAACTCAAAAAATCAGTAGCCTTCCTCGACTCAAAGGATAAACAAGCTAAGAAACATATTCAAATGACAATTTCATAAAATTGTTTTGATTCACAGTAGTCAAAAATGAACATAAAATTTTTTGGGTACCTCACTGAGACTCTCCAACTGATTTTCCAGAATGGTTGTACAATCCCACCAACAATGGAATTATAGCATTTGCTGTCACCTGAGTTTTGATCTTAGCAAAAAAAGGGTTGTTTTGATTTCAAGACTCTCTGAAGAAAGAAAAAAAGAAGATCTCAGAAGATGAAAACAGATAGACCAATGGAATAGAATCCCATGAACCCATACACCTATGGTTTGATTTTTTTTTTTTTTAAACAGTAGCATTTTCAAAAAATGGCCATTTTTGAGGTCAAAAACAATCCATACAGATTCAATGCAAAACCAGATCCCCATCAAAATTCCAACACATAATTCTTCATAGATGTTAAGAAAGAATCGCAATTTGCAAATTCATTTGAAAGGAACAAAAACCAAGAATAGTGAAAACTATACTCAACAATAAAAGAAATTCTGGACAATCACCATCCTTGACCTCAAGTAGTACTACAGAGCAAGAGTGATAAAAACTGTATGGTATTGGTACAGAGGCAGGCAAGTAGATCAGTGGATTAAAATTGAAGACCCAGAAATGAACCCACACACCCATGGTCACTTGATCTTTGACAAAGGAGCTAAAACTATCCAATGAAAAAACATTGCATTTTTAACAAATGGGCTGGTTCAACTGTAGGTCAGCATGTAGAAGAATGCAAATTGATTCATTCTTATCACCCTTAAGTCCAAGTGGATCAAGGACTTCCACATCCAACCAAATACATTCAAAGTAATTGAAGAAAAAGTGGAGAATAGTCTAGATCGCATGGGCACTGGGGAAAATTTCTTGAACAAAAAAACAATGGCTTATGCTCTAAGATCAAGAATCAGAAAATGGGACCTCATAAAACTGTAACAATTCTGCAAGGCAAATGACACTTTCATTAGGACAAAATGACAACCAACAGATTTGGAAAAAATCCATAGTTGGTGGGATTGCAAACTGGTAAAATCACTCTGGGAATCAGTCTTGAGGTTCTTCGGAATATTGTACATTGCTGTACCCTGAGGATGCAGCCATACCTCTCCTGGGCATATAACCAAAAGATCCTCCAGCATACAACAAAGACACATGCTCCCCTATGTTCATAGCAGCCTTATTTATAATAGCCAGAAGCTGGAAAGAACCCAGAAACCCTTCAAGAGGAATGGATACAGCCATTGTGGTACGTCTACACAATGGAGTACTACTCTTCCGTAAAAAAAACAATGACCATATGAAATTTATAGGCAAATGGCTTGAACTAGATAATAGCCTCCTGAGTGAGGTATCCCAATCACAGAAAAACACACATGCTATGCACTCACTGATAAGTGTATATTAGCCCAAAAACTTGAATTACCCAAGATACAATCCACAGACCACATGAAGCTCAAGAGAAGGACAACCGAAGTGTGGATGCTTTGCTCCTTCTTAAAAGGGGGAACAAAAATAATCATAGGAGGGGATATGGAGACAACAGAGACTGTGCCCCATATATATCGCACCAACTAGATAAGATTGATGAAGCTAAGAAGTGCATGCTGACAGGAACCGGATATAGATCTCTCTTGAGAGACACAACCAGAACATGCCAAATAGAGTCGAATGCTAGCATCAAACCACTAAATTGAGAACAGGACCCCATTTGGGGGAATTAGAAAAAGGACTGAAAGAGCTGAAGGGGCTTGCAACCCCATAAGAACAACAATGCCAACCAACCAGGGCTTCCAGGGACTAAACCACTACCCAAAGATTATACATGAACAGACCCTGGGATCCTGCTGCATATTAACAGACGGTGGCCTTGTTGGGCACCAATGGGAGGAGAAACCCTTGGTTCTGCCAATGTTGGACTTCCAGTGTAGTGATAATATCAGGGTGGGAAAGCAGGGATGTGGGGTTGATTGGGGAGGGGAAACACCTGTATAGAAGAAGGGGGAGTGGAATTGAATAGGGGGCTTATATGTCTGGGAAACAGAAAGGGAATAACATTTGAAGTGTAAATAAAAAATATCCAATTTAAAAAAATAAGTTGAGACTTGCCAATAATACCACAAGGTATATTGTCCAGTTGATACATTGCTGATTAAATACTGTGATTTATTTATATTACTTTCTTACTGATGTTAATTCACAAATGCTGTTATAACTTCTTTAGCTTTCAAAATCAACAACACATTAGATTTTACATATTCAATTATATGTCTTAAAAAATAAAACTTTTCCTCCCATGCTGCTCCTGGCAGAAAAAAAAATCAGAAAAACTATCCAGACAGTCCCATAACCCCTAAGGCAATAGAAGTAGTCATTAAAATTCTCCTGACCAACAAAACAAACAATTTTTTAAAAAGTGATTTTTGTGCAGCATTCTACTAGAGCAATACTCCTCAAACTATTCCACAAAATAGAAACAGGATTCTATCCAGTAGCCTTTATCCAAAAGATGTATGAATGGTTCAATACATGAAAATCCATCAATATAATCCATTATATAAGCAAACTGAAAGACAAAAATCACATGATCAACTCATTGCCTGCTTAAAAAGTCTTTGACAAAACCCAACACCCCTTCATGTTAAAAGTTTCTGGGGCTTTCTAAAGGTACTCCCTTCTCCTGCATCCTAAGCAGCTCCAGATTTCCTTTCATTCTCCTGTCCCACTGGAGTGACAGTTTGGGGGGCTGTCTTATCCATTCAGAGGAGAAGGAGATGGAGGATGCAGGGAATGGACTAGGTGACCGAGGGACCCATAAGGAGAGCAGCATTTGGGATGTAATAATTAATTAATTAATTAAACAAAAAACAAAACAAAACCAAAACTCAAAAAAAAAAAAAAAAAAAACAACCAACCAACCAACCAAAAAACAAACAAAAACATAAAAATAAAAGAAGAATGAGATACATCTCTGATTAGGAAACCTGGAATTTTGATCTCCAAAATGCAAGGCTTCATTTCAGAAATCAGTTCTGTGACAAATAGAGGTAGTTGCAAAGACAGAACATTCCTGAGACCCCAAACTTGAAGGAACTGCCAGGCTAAAAAGGACATTGTAATCATTCAGAAAATGATGAAGTTTTTTTATTAATACTTTATACATGTTTTATATTATTTATTTTGAATATACTCCATTCAGTTTAATAACCATTTGTCTTCCCCTATGAATGGCTACATCACCTTTATAATTATGTTTCTAACTCTACTGGAAAAAAGTCTTCTTGATGTGAATCATTGCCAGTAAAGTTTTCATTAACAACATTATAGATAGAAATATAGCTGTAATTTTTCCATGTGAATAGGTCATGAAGATTTCTTGCATAAGTTATATATTTTCAAAACAATATTTTCATCCCTTGATTGTATAATGCTATACAAATGTACTTGGCGATTGTATTTTTAGGTATTTTAGAAAGTGTGTTTATATATGCTTCACATATTATTTTATAAACAAAGTACACAAAAGTGTATGAATGCTTTATATTTCATTCAATTCACAATATGCATTTATATGTAAATGTAATTGTAGTTGTTATATATTTATTTCAATTTTTTCTATTGCATTTTAGACCAAATATTGGTCACTTCTCTGGAAGTTCTTCTTCCCAATCTATATGTATCTGCATCATATACCAAATTATTATTTTATGTTTTGTTTTATAAATAATAGCATTCTTTTTTAGTTTTCAGATGATTATCTTGAACATACATGTACCCTAGTATTGAGTTATCTTTCTATTTTTTCTCATGATTTTCAAAGATTACAAAATAATTCTAAGCTAGTTTTTATGACTTAAAACTACCAAACATATAACTTTTAAAGAAAGCAGAAAAAAAGTCATGGTTCTTATTTTAGAACGCTCTGTTAGGTCAGCTTATTTGATGTGCTTCCTAATTCATGAGATGGGTCTTCATCTCAAGGCCATCTCTAGCTATTACTAGATACTTTCCCTCTAAGGGAGTTGGAATTGCAGCCGTAAGTGTTGTTCTGACATGGACATCCTAGATCTCCAACTTTATTTCCACTCTTCACTTCTGCTATTTTTCTCAAGGAATTCCTGAAATGCCAACCACTTTTTTTCTGAGTTGGAACTAATTAAATATTTTATATATTTATATATAAACTTAATATATTTAAACAGTAAATATAATATTAAAATTTAACTTTTTTCTTGTGCCCAGTGTAACACTGTCTTATAGTTACAGTAAGTTTGAGACCTGTACTTGCATTCTTTTGTTTCACTAAGGTTTTACCCAATGGAACAATAGAGAGTCTTCTGAAATAAAACTCAAGGCACTCCTGGAAAGATTATTTTTTTCTCTTTTGTCATTCTAGAATAACTATAATCAACATACATTTTTAAATCCTCTATTTTGTGATACATTTCATTGATAGTTAAAATACTTGATACTGAAATGAGTCTTTTATGTGCATTCTTCATTTACTGTTGCTACTGTTTTAGATCAGGTATTTGTAATTTGCTGTCTAGACAAACTTTATAAAAGTCCTTATTTGATTTTTGTCTTTCATAACTTAATTGCCATGTCATTGTCCTCACTCATTTTATATTTATTTTATTTAGACTTTCATTTTATTTCACTATCTTGGGTGTTTCACATGCGTATATGAGTTTGCATCTTGTATGTCCCTCATTATGACAGAGGCAAAGAGAAGGATTTGGACCTTCAAGGGCTCATGTTACAATTTATTGTTAGTTGCTATGTGAGGTCATGGCAGCAACTATCAAAAGAGCACCTAGTGTTCTTTCCCAGTGAGCCATTGCTCTAGACCTTAGTTTACATTTCCTAATCTAGTGAACACCAATTTGAGTTAGTGTGGGACACTGAGAAAAATACAACTTGCTCATAACCCTGGGACAGTGTGGTGATTTGCATAAGGAATGTTAACCAAAAGCTCCCGTGTATGAACGTTAAGTCTTCAACTGTTGTTGCTCTTTGGTGAGGTGATATACCTCTGCATGAAAAAGTATGCCACTGTAAACAGGATTTGAGAGTTCATAGCTTGCCCCCTTTAGTAGTCTATGTCTGATTTCTGTTGGAAGTTGTGATCTCTCAGCATCCTGCTTATCCCACCTGATGCCATGACACATCTTTTGTCATTATGGACTTTTCCTATGGAACGATTCTTTGAAATAAATACTTCTTTCCACACATTGTTATTGGTCAGAGTGCTGTATTCTCAGTAACAAAAAAGTAAATAATTCCAGGAAGATCTAGCTACCTGGAAAGATTGTATTAATGGTTATGTACCCAGTCAACAGATAAAAAGCAAAGCTAAGAAAGGCATCTTAGAGGAGGTTATCTTTAATCAAGCTAAGACAAATATTTAAAAAACAAAACCCAAAATCAAAAACCAAATCAACAAAAAACATTTGAAATTATTGCTGGATTTTTAAAATGCTTTACTATTATTATTTTTTGTAAACTGTGGAGAAATGAACATTCTAGAGATGTATCTCCTTGAGTATAATGTGTGACAATAGTACTGTTGGTTGAAATAACTGTTGCTTGCCAAAACTTTTTAATTAGTTTTATTGCTACTAATAAAGATAAAAGAGAGTCTTAGAGCTACTATATGAGTGTGATAAAACATCATGACCAAAGCAACTTGGGGCAGAAATATTTTATTTCACTCACCGTTTTGTATAAAAAAAGTTCAACATCAAAAACAGATTACAAAATGGTTTACAGAAGAAATCCACTAGAACAGTGACTCTATTACTACGACTGTTAAATACAGCTCTACATGTTGTAGTGACACCAATCAAAAAATTACTTCATCACTTTAATGTGCTCCTATTATGAATTATAATGTAAATATCTGTATTTTCTGAGGTTTTACTTGATGCCTGTGAGTGAATCACAAAAGGGTCACAACTCACAAGTTGAGAACTACTGCACTGGGGGTGTCAACTCCAGTATTCAAAATCTAATGTAATGTAATCTTTGAAGCAAAATAATTACTCTTTCCTGTTAATTACTGAAATATTTTACCACCATGTAAGGCTTGAACTTTTATTTTTAAAATTATTAGAATATTTCATTAAGTAGAAGGTATATATTTGTAAGACACATGATGTAATGTTTAAGACATCCGTGGGCACAGCCAGTTGAGATGACTTGTGCACAATCCCCTGACCCCACTGTCTGGCTCTGGGTTCACCCCGCCATCCTAAGGAGTCATGTAGGACCCCAAGAGCATCCTACTTCCCCATGGAGGACTGCATGGATCCCAGAAATACCAGCCTAGAACCCTTCCCCAACTTACTCTTGCTAGTACGATGGGTCTGGGGCACAGCCAGTATATATGGGTTGTACTCTGCCACCTGACCTTCATTTCCTGGCCCACAGCTCTCCCTGCCTTCCCTAGGATTCCAGCTGTCATCACAATCATCGAGTCAACACCAGGAGAACACAGATTGCTAAAGGTCAGCTTAAGAACACAATGAACAAGATCAACATCCAGGAAATTTGGGACACTATGAGAAGACCTAACCTGAGAATAATAGGAATGGAAAAGGAAAAGATTTCCAGCTCAAAGGCCCAGACAACATATTCAACCCAACCATAGAAGAAAATTTTCTAACCTAACAAAAGAGATACCTATAAATGTACTAGAAGCTTACAGAACACCAAATAGATTGGACCAGAAAACTCTCCCATTATATAAAAATCAAAACGTTAAATATACAGAAGAAAGAAATAATACTAAGAACTGCAAGAGATAATGCCAAGTAACATGTACAGACAGACCTATGAGAATTAATCATGACTTTTAAACACAGAGTCTGAAAGCCAGAAGGGCTTCACAGATGTCTTGTAGACCCTAACAGGTCACACATGTCAGTTATATGACAAGTGAAACTGGTAATATATATCAAGATCAAGAAAAAAACCTCAACTTACCAAGAAAAAGACAGAGACTAAAAGAGTGTGTGTATAAACAGGATATTTTTATCAGGATTTTTAACAAGATTTTGCTTTATATGAGAAGCACACCTTAGCCCCCCCCCCAAAAAAAGGTCACTTTTTTATAGTAAAGAGCTGAAAAAAGTTTTTCCAAGCAAATGAGCTCCCTCAAAAAAAAAGATAAAGGTACTTTTTACTCATCAAAGTAAAAATCCATCAAGAGGATATTTCAACTCCTAACATATATGCCCCAAATCCAAGGACAGCAACATTCATAAAAGAAACACGGATAGAGCTGAAATAAAACATTGAACCCTAATCATTAATAATGGGAGACTTCGACAATCCCCTCTCACCAATGGGCAGATAATTGAGACAAAAACTAAATGAAGACATAATGAAATTAATAGAGGTTATGAATCAAAATTGACCTAACAAATATCTATAATATTTAGCCAAACATGTGACAAGCCAGACACACACACACACACACACACACACACACACACACACACACACACACACAGAGAGAGGGAGAGGGAGAGGGACAGAATGTCTTCTTCTCAGAAATTTCATGGAACCTTCTTCAAAACATATTATATAGTGGTCATAAGAAAGCCTCAAAAGATTCAAAAAGACTGAAATACCATCGTGTTTTAGCAGATTGTCATAGATCAAAGCTGGACTTCAACAAAAACAAATAGGGCAGAAAACCTACAAATTCATGGAAACTGAACGACTCTATACTCAATGACCACTGGGTCAAAGAAGAAATAAGAAAAGAAATTAAAGACTTTCTAGAATTCAGTGAAAATGAAGGCACAACATACCCCAACTTATTAGACAGTGAAAGCAGTGCTTATAGAAAAGTTCATTGTATTAAGTGCAATCATAAAAAAAAAAAATTGAGAGATCTTATACTAGCAACTTAACAGCACACATGAAAGCTCTAGAATAAAAGGAAGCAATCATTGCCAAAAGGAATAGCAAGCAGAAAGTAATCAAGGTTGGGGCTGAAACCAATAAATTAGACACAAGGAGATCAATTTAAAGAATCAAGGAAACAAATAGCTAGTTCTTTGAGAATATAAACAAGTTATGCAAACACTTAGCCAGACTCACTAAAGGGCAGAGAGACAAGAGCCAAATTAACAAGATCAGGAGAGAAAATACAGAATAATAACAGATACTGAAGAAATAAAAAAAATATTCAGTCTTAATTCAAAAGTCTATACTCCACAAAATTGAAAAATCTAAGTAAAAAGGATGATTTTTTTCTATTTTTCTTTCTTTATTTTTATTGGATATTCTTTTCTTTCTTTTTTATTGGGTATTTCTTTATTTCCATTTCAAATGTTATTCCCTTTCCAGTTTTTCTTATCCCTCCAATCCTTTCCCTTCTTCTATAAAGGTGCCCTCCCAATCCACCCCACCTTACCACCACTCCCTGATATTCCCTTGCACTGGAGGTTCAACCTTGGCAGGACCAAGTGCTTCTCCTTCCATTGGTGCCCAACAAAGCCATCCTCTGCTACAGAGGCAGTTGGAGCCATGGGGCAGTCCATGTATAGTCTTTGGGTAGTGGTTTAGTCTCTGGTAGCTCTGATTGGTTGGCATTGTTGTTCTTATGGGATTGCAAGTCCCTTCAGCTGTTTCAATCCTTTCTCTAATTCCTCCAATGGGGGTCCTGTTCTAAGTTCAATGGTTTGCTGTTAGCATTCGCCTCTGTATTTGACATGCTCTGGCTGTGTCTTTCAGGAGAGACTGGATCCAGTTCCTGTCAGCAAGCTCTTCTTAGTTTCATCAGTCTTATCTAGTGGCTGTATATATATGGAGCACATGTGGGGTAGGCTCTGAATGGCTGTTCCTTCAGTCTCTGCCCTAAACTTTGCCTCCATATCCCCCTATGGATATATTTCCTTTAAGGGAAGCATCCACATTTGTTATCCTCTTCTTAAGCTTCATGTCTGTGGGTTGCATCTTGGTTTTTTGGCTAATATCCACTGATCAGTGAGTGCATACGATGTGTGTTTTGCTGTGATTGGGTTACCTCACTCAGGATGACATTTTCTAGTTCATTCCATTTGCCTTTGAATTTCATGAAGTCATTGTTTTTGATAGCTGAGTGGTACTTCATTATAGCTGATATTTATTGAATATTTTTTACATTTCAAATGTTATTCCTTTTCCTGTTTTCAGGCCACAAGCCCCTATCCCATCCCTCTCCCTTCTGTAGGGGGCATTCCCTCCCAACCTCCCCCCCACTTCCCACTCCCCCAACATTCCTCTGCACTGTGAGGGGTTGTCGATTTATTGATAGGTTACTGTGATGGTTGGTATATGCTTACCCTAGGGTGTGGCACTATTATAAGGTGTGGTCCTGTAGGAATAGGTGTGTCACAGTGGATGTGGGTTTTAAGATCCTCATCCTAGCTGCCTCAAAGCCAGTATTCTGCTAGTAGCCTTCAGATGAAGATGTTGAACTCTCAGTTCCTCCTGTACCAAGCCTGTCTGCCATGCTGCCACCTTGATGATGATAATGGACTGAACTTCTGAACCTGTAAGTTAAATGCTGTCCCTATCAAGAGTTGCCTTGGTCATGGTGACTGCTCACAGCAGTAAACCTGAACTACAATAGAAGTTAGTACCAGAAGTGGGATGCTGTTGTGATAGACCTGGCCATGCTTTTGTTTAGAAGAATGTGGATTTTTGGGACTTTGGATTTGGAAAACCATGGAATGCATTAAGTGGGGCTTAATGGGTCACCCTAGTAGAAATATGGAAGACAGTCGTGCTGGTGGTCATTTGAATTGTATAGGCCTGCTGGCACAAGAGGTTTCATTGGAGAAAATTAATATGTGGCTAAGAGACTATTTTGTGATATTTTGGTGAAGAATGTGGCTGGTTTATGTCATTGTCTGAAGAGACTTTCTGAGGATAAAGTAAAGAGATTTATATTAATTACATAGACAAAGGAAGTCTCAAAAAGCCCCTAGTCTTATGAAGAACAAGTGTAACAAATTTAGGAAGGAAAAAATATCACCAGAAAGTGATATGGAGCTGAATTCCATGTTTCAGAAGATAACAGATTGAGGTGTTTTGGGACAAGATCCTACCCAGATAAATTTAGATCCAGGTATGGTGGTACAAACCTTTAATCTCACAAGGCAATGACAAGCAGATCTCTGAGTTCAAGTCCAGCCTGGAGCAAGTTCTAGGTAAAGAACAACTTAAATTCAGGCATGCTAGTGCATACTTCTAATCCCAGGAGACAGGCATGCAGATTTCTGAGTTTAAAGTCAGTCTACAGAGCAAGTAGTTCCAGGACAGTCAAGCTTAGTTAGTAAAGAAGTTGGAAAACAGAAAGCTGGTGATAAGGTAAGAGACCAAGAGGGCCATGTTACAGCCCCCAGAAAGCAGCAAAACTCAGTGGCTTTGGCCATGTCACTCTGACTTTAGAGTTCAGAACAGAAGGGACTACAAGAACAATTGATGCTGGTTAGCTGGAGTTAAGCAATTAGTGATGATTAAGAAGATACCAGCATTATTGAGGTGAAATCTTCTGTGAACAAGGGAACAAGGGTATTCTTGTTCCCCTATTTTATGATAGCACAAAGAAGCTGTGTTCCAGAGATAGCCAAGGTTGTACCTCCTGCCGAAGCTGTACTTGGTAATGTGTAAGTTATATAAGGTGGTACTGGTTTTGAAGGCATGAAGGTGTCATGAAGAACAACTAAGGCTTAGCATTATGAGAAGCCATGGAAGACTATTGGTAAAAGCACAGCCTCAGTTGTAGTTGATGGCCCAGGACTGAAGGGGTCATGCAAGGGATTTGAGGCTTAGTGCCATGAAGAGAGCCTATGAGAGGCTATTGGTGAAGCCTAGTTGTAGCAGAGGACCCCAGTGTATTGGACATGTCATGGGATGATCCAGAAGACCAGCAGCAGCAGTGGAGTGGATCAACCCAAGCATAGAGTGCTACAGAAGGCAGAGCTGAATTATTGCTATCCCTTTGGAGGATCCCAGAAGATCATGTGTGGATCTCAGACATTGAAACAGGGAGCTGTAAAATTGAAGTTGCCTTGGAGACCCAAAGATGATAAACTTGCCAGTGCTGGGGGATATCTGCCAAGGAATGCTATTAATAGGGAGTGGAAACAGTCGAGGAGAAAGAATTTTGTTGTTGTTAACAAAGATGAAAAAGGAGTAGCCATCTGAAGACAATTTTGATATCGTCCATGGAGATCCAGAATTTGGGAGTTTGGCCAGCTGGTTTCCTGTCTTGCTTTGCAATTACAGTTAAGTGATTGGATGGGTCTCAGAAGAGACTTTGAACTTTGGACTTTTTTTTTATTATTATTATTAACTTGAGTATTTCTTATTTACATTTCGAGTGTTATTCCCTTTCCTGGTTTCCAGGTAAATATCCCCCTCCCCCTCCCGTTCTTTATGGGTGTTCCCCTCCCCATCCTCCCCCCATTGCCGCCCTCCCCCCAACAATCTAGTTCACTGGGGGTTCAGTCTTAGCAGGACCCAGGGCTTCCCCTTCCACTGGTGCTCTTACTAGGATATTCATTGCTACCTATGAGGTCAGAGTCCAGGGTCAGTCCATGTATAGTCTTTATGTAGTGGCTTAGTCCCTGGAAGCTCTGATTGCTTGGTATTGTTGTACATATGGGGTCTCAAGCCCCTTCAAGCTCTTCTAGTTCTTTCTCTCTTCCTTCAATGGGGTCCTATTCTCAGTTCAGTGGTTTGCTGCTGGCATTCGCCTCTGTATTTGCTGTATTCTGGCTGTGTCTCTCAGGAGCATCTACATCCGGCTCCTGTCGGCCTGCACTTCTTTGCTTCATCCATCTTGTCTAATTGGGTGGCTGTATATGTATGGGCCGCATGTGGAGCAGGCTCTGAATGGGTGTTCCTTCTGCCTCTCTTCTAAACTTTGCCTCCCTATTCCCTCCCAAGGGTATTCTTAATCCCCTTTTAAAGAAGGAGTGAAGCATTCGCATTTTGGTCATCCTTCTTGAATTTCATGTGTTCTGTGCATCTAGGGTAATTCAAGCGTTTGGGCTAATAGCCACTTATCAATGAGTGCATACCATGTGTGTTTTCTGTGATTGGGTTAGCTCCTCAGGATGATATTTTCCAGTTCCAACCATTTGCCCTCTGAATTTCCTTAAAAGTCATTGTTTTGATAGCTGAGTAATATTCCATTGTGTAGATGTACCACATTTTCTGTATCCATTCCTCTGTTGAAGGGGGCATCTGGGTTCTTTCCAGCTTCTGGCTATTATAAATAAGGCTGCTATGAACATAGTGGAGCACATGTCTTTTTTTATATGTTGGGGCATCTTTTGGGTATATGCCCAAGAGAGGTATAGCTGGATCCTCAGGCAGTTCAATGTCCAGTTTTCTGAGGAACCTCCAGACTGATTTCCAGAATGGTTGTACCAGTCTGCAATCCCACCAACAATGGAGGAGTGTTCCTCTTTCTCCCGCATCCTGCCCCGATCTGCTGTCACCTGAATTTTTTGATCTTAGCCATTCTCACTGGTGTGAGGTGAAATCTCAGGGTTGTTTTGATTTGCATTTCCTTATGACTAAGATGTTGAACATGTCTTTAGGTGTTTCTCAGCCATTCGGCATTCCTCAGCTGTGAATTCTTTGTTTAGCTCTTTGTTAACCCCATTTTTTAATAGGGTTATTTGTCTCCCTTTGGTCTAACTTCTTGAGTTCTTTGTATATTTTGGATATAAGGCCTCTATCTGTTGTAGGATTGGTAAAGATCTTTTCCCAATCTGTTGGTTGCCGTTTTGTCCTAACCACAGTGTCCTTTGCCTTATAGAAGCTTTGTAGTTTTATGAGATCCCATTTGTTGATTCTTGATCTTAGAGCATAAGCCATTGGTGTTTTGTTCAGGAAATTTTTTTCAGTGCCCATGTATTCAAAATGCTGCCATAGTTTTTTTCTATTAGTTTGAGTGTGTCTGGTTTGATGTGGAGGTCCTTGATCCACTTGGACTTAAGCTTTGTACAGGGTGATAAGCATGGATCGATCTGCATTCTTCTACATGTTGACCTCCAGTTGAACCAGCACCATTTGCTGAAAATGCTATCTTTTTTCCATTGGATGGTTTTGGCTCCTTTGTCAAAAATCAAGTGCCCATAGGTGTGTGGGTTCATTTCTGGGTCTTCAATTCTGTTCCATTGGTCTATCTGTCTGTCTCTGTACCAATACCATGCAGTTTTTATCACTATTGCTCTGTAATACTGCTTGAGTTCAGGGATACTGATTCCCCCTGAAGTCCTTTTATTGTTGAGGATAGTTTTAGCTATCCTGGGTTTTTTGTTATTCCAGATGAATTTGCAAATTGTTCTGTCTAACTCTTTGAAGAATTGGATTGGTATTTTGATGGGGATTGCATTGAATCTGTAGATCGCTTTTGGTAAAATGGCCATTTTTACTATATTAATCCTGCCAATCCATGAGCATGGGAGATCTTTCCACCTTCTGAGGTCTTCTTCAATTTCTTTCTTCAGTGTCTTGAAGTTCTTATTGTACAGATTTTTACTTGCTTGGTTAAAAAGTCACACGAGGTACTTTATATTATTTTGGGTCTATTATGAAGGGTGTCGTTTCCCTAATTTCTTTCTCGGCTTGTTTCTCTTTTGTGTAGAGGAAGGCTACTGATTTATTTGAGTTAATTTTATACCCAGCCACTTTGCTGAAGTTGTTTATCAGCTTTAGTAGTTCTCTAATGGAACTTTTGGGATCACTTAAATATACTATCATATCATCTGCAAATAGTGATATTTTGACTTCTTCTTTTCCGATCTGTATCAGCTTGACCTCCTTTTATTGTCTTATTGCTCTGGATAGAACTTCTAGAACTATATTGAATAAGTAGGGAGAGTGTGGGCAGCCTTGTCTAGTCCCTGATTTTAGTGGGATTGCTTCATGAACTTTGGACTTTTAACGTTGTTGAGATTGCTATAGACTATGTGGACTTTTGAAGTTGGACTAAATATATTTTAAATCATTCTATGTTTAGGTATGGCCCCCATAAACTCATATCTTTGAACAAGCCTATGGGGGTCAGGGTGTGGTCCTGTTGGGGTAGGTGTGGCCCTGTTGGTGTAGGTGTGTCACAGTGGGTATGGGATTTAAGACTCTCATCCTAGCTGCCTGGAAGCCAGTATTCTGCTAGCAGTCTTCAGATGAAGATGTTGAACTGTCAGCTCCTCTTGTACCATGCTTGTCTGGATGCTGCCATACTCCCACCTTGATGATAATGGACTGAACCTCTAAACCTGTAAGCCAGCCCTAGGCAAGTGTTGTCCTTATAAGACTTGCCTTGGTCATGGTGACTGTTCACAGCAGTAAAACCCTAGCTAAGACAGTTACCAACTTAAATCAAAATCAGATAAGCAATGTAAACAGTGTAATAACCAGTAAGGAAATGAAGTAGTCAATAAAATTCTCCCAATCAAAAGGAGCTCAAGGTCAAATAGTTTTAGCACATTATTCTATGAAATTTTCATAGAAGAGCTTATACCAATACTCAGAAATTTTAAAACTCACCAAACTAGGAACAGAGGGAACATTGCCAAATTTATTCAAAGAGCCCACAGACACCTTGATACATAAACCCAGAAAGACTCAACAAAGAAAGGATGGGGAAGGGTGGGTGAGTGGAAGAGCATCCTCATAGAGGCAAAGGGGAGCAGGGAGAGGGCAGATGTGAGATGGGGGTTTTATGAAGAGGTAACCAGGAAGTGGAATGTCAGTTTAGATATAAATGAATGGAATGATTAATAAATAAAAGAACCCTACATTAAAGAAGATTTTTGCATTTGACAAAAATAAATAGAACTTCAGACAAATTTCCCTTATGAATATTGATACAAAAATACTTAATAAAGCACTCTGAAACCAAATCTCAGAACACATCATCCAATGAAGGATCAGGTAAGCTTCATTCCAGGGATACAGGCATGGTACAATTTATAAAAACCCATCAATGTAAGCTGCTATATTAAGAAACTGAAGGAAAAAAAACCACATGATTGTCTTATTAGATGCTAAAAATGCAATTGAAAATGCAAAACCTGTTCATGTCAAAAGTCTTGGAAATGGATACATGGCACATACCTAAACACAATAAAGGAAATATACAGCAAACCAATAGCCATCAATTAATTGGAGGGAAACTGAAAACAACTCCATTAAAATCAGGGATAAGAGAAGTCTGTCCTCTTGCTCAGTATCTCTTCAATATAGCACTTGAAGTTCTATTCAGAGGAATTAAAAATGACTAAAGGACAGCAAGTGATAAAAATTGAAACATAAGCAATCCCTGTATCTCTATGTATTGATGATATGATAATATTCATAAATGGACCCAAAAATTCTACTGTAGGTGTGTGGGTTTGTTCATGGGTCTTCAATTATATCCCATTGATCTATCTGCCATACCAGTACCATACAGTTTTAATCACTATTGCTCTGTGATACAACTTGAGATCAGGGATGGTCATTTCCCCCAGAAGTTCTTTTATTGTTGAGAATAGATTTTTGCTATCCTGGATTTTTGTTATGCCCAATGAATTTGTAAAGTGCTTTTTCTATTTCTGTGAAGAATTTAGTCAGCATTTTAATAGAGATTGCACTGAATCTGTAGATTACTTTCATCAAGGTAACTATTTTTACTAAATTAATCCTACCAATCCATGAGCATGGCAGTTGTTTCCATCTTCTGAGTTCTTTGATTTCTTCCTTCAGAGATTTGAAGTTCTTGTCATATAGATCTTTCACTTACTTGTAGTTGTACCAATGTATTTTATATTATTTGTGACTATTGTGAAGGGTGTTGTTTCTCTAATTTCTTTCTCAGACTCTTTATCCTTTTGTAGAGGAAGACTATTAATTTCGTTTGAGTTAATTTTATATCCAGCCACTTTTCTGAAGTTGTTTATCAGGTTTAGGTGTTCTCTTAAGGAATATTTGGGGTCATTTAAGTATACTATATCATCTGCAAATAGTGATATTTTGACTTCTTCTTTTCCAATTTGTATCCCTTTGACCTCAATTTGTTGTCTAATTGCTCTGAGGTAGCTGAGGAAGTTTGCAACCCCATAGGAAGAACAACAATATTAACCAACCAGACACCCCAGAGCTCCTCCCATGGACTAAACCATGAACCAAAGAGTACACATGGAGTGACCCAGGTCTCTAGCCTCATATGTTGCAGAGGATGACCTTGTTGGACATCAGTGGGAGGAGAGGTCCTTGGTTCTGTGAAGGCTTGATGCCCAAGTTTAGGGGATGCCAGGACAAGGAGGCAGAAAGAAGTGGGCGGGTAGGTGGGGGAGCACCCTCATGGAGGCATGGGATTAGGGGATGGGATAGGGCATTTCTGGAGGGGAAACCAGGAAGGGGTATAACATATGAAACATTGATATAGAAAATAAGCAATAAAACAGAAATAGAATCTTCAAGATAGGGAGCTGAAACAAACATTTCATTATTCTAAAAAATACAAATAAAAGAAAACTTAAATTAGAAAAAACAAAAAACCCAATTTATAAATGGGTACAGTTCTAAACCAATAATTTTCAAAAGGAAAAATACAAATTTGTGTGATGCTCTTAAAGGAATGTTCAATATTCTTAACCATCAGGGAAGTGCATATCAAGACTATTTTGAGATTTTATTGCACGCAATCAGAAGGTCCAAGATTAATAAAACAAATAAATGCTCATTCTTGGCATGATATGAAGTAAGGAGAACATACATTCTTTTCTGTGAGTTTAAATTTGTACAACAATTATGAAAATCAGTGTACCTGTTCTTCAGGATCTATCTTAAGACTGATCAATAAAACACTTAGGCATTTTCCCAGAGAATAGTATACTGTACTGTGAAAACACTTGCTCATATTCATTCCTGCTCTATTCATAATAGTCAGAAACCAAAATCATACCATATATCTAGCAATAAGTGAATGGAAAAAGTGTGATAAATTTACATATTGGGATTTTCTTCATACATTAAAAAATGGAATCATAAAATTCATAGGTAAATTGATAGAGCTAGAATAAAAACCTGGAATCAATTAACCATACCATAAAAGAAAGTTATGGTACATTTCCATTTTTATGGTGATGCTATTTGTTAAGTCTTCAGTAAGAACTCTAGAATCAATATAATCACAGGAGATAGCTATAGAATTAGAGACTTAAATACCTTTTGAGGCAGGAAGACACTCTTTAACTTGGCCACAGTTTCTGCGGAAAGCCTTTATAATGACATGGAAAAGGGCTTTGCTTCTTTATGCTTGTCCTTGCCTTGGTAGCAAATCTATTCCTTCACTGGCACTAGCCCCTACTTCTTTGAGATTCAAACATATAGTGTAGACCACCTGAGAGATCCAGGAGACCAAGACTTGTGGAATCTTATGAGAAAATATTGATTCCCTAGATTTTCCATTCTCAACCAACCATTGTTAGATTAGCAGGACTGAAGCCCATATATTATTTTTAAATATATCCCCAGATCATCATGATAGTCCTTGTCATTGTCACCATCACCTTGACCATCACCACCACCATCATCATCATCATTAGAAAAGCTTTCCCCTGTTGTAGATGGGAAGAAACACAGAGACCGACATCTGAAAGTGTACCTAGACTGAGAGACCTTCAAATACTTGTTACAAATGGAATGCTTTTAACATTTCCCTTCCCTTATGGCTCAGGAAGACCTGTAGAAGATCAGGAAGAAAGATTCTAAGAGCCTGAGAAATGAAGAAAATCATGAAAACAAAGTTATTTAAATACATCATGCCCAACACACACCATATGAACTTTCTGAGACTGTGGCAACATGCATATGCCTGTTCAGCCAGTGTCTGATATGTCCCAGTGCTGAGAGAAGAAATGAACACATTTCCCCTTCCCTGCAGACAATCCCCAACTAATAAACACTTGCAAAAGAAAACTCGGTTTTCTCCAAGGTAGTTTCACTGGGGAAACAAACCATCGCATTAACTCTAAGGCCAGGCCCTGAGTCCAAAATTAGATATCCAACAATAAATGAACTAAATGATAATTTTAAGAATTTTTTTTACTTTTTTCAATAACATATAGTCTCAACATTTTTTCCTCACTCTACAGGACTTTTGCTTGTATATCATGGTTTCTTCTTCCACTCTTTCTTTTCCTGTGCATCTTTCTCTCTCTCTCTCTTCTTTCTTTCTCTCTCTCTCTCTCTCTCTTTTTCTCTTTCTTTCTTTCTCTTTCTTCCTTGTTAATTTTTTTATTGGATATTTTATTTATTTACATTTGAATGTTATCCCCTTTTCTGATTTTCCATCCACAAACCCTGTATCCAACCCCCTCCTCTTGCTTCTATAAGGGTGCTCCCATACCTACCCACTCTCTCCCTCCTGATACTTATCCTGGCATTCCACTAGACTGGGGCATCAGGTCTTCACAGGACCTTAGGCATTTCTTCCCATTCATTCCAGATAAGGCCATCCTCTGCTACATATGCAGTTGGAGCCATGAGTCCCTCCATGTATGTTCTTTGGTTAGTGGTTTAGTTCCTGAGAGCTCTGGGGGGTCTCTGTCTTTGAGTTTTACTGCTGTAAAGAGACAACATGCCCAAGAACTCATGAAGGACAACATTTAATTAGGGCTGTCTTTTAGGTTCAGTGATTCAGAGATTCAGTCCATTATCATCAAGGTAGGAACATGGCAGCACTCATTCACAAATGGCCCAGGAGGAGCTGATCTGAAGGCTACTAGGAGAGGACTGTTTCCAGGAAGGTAGCCAGATCTCAAAGCCCACCCCCATTGTGATACACTTCCTCTAACAAAGTCCTCTCTACTCCAAGAAGGACATAACTACTAATAATGCCAGTTCCAAGGCCAAATATATTCATACTACCACATATACAAATACTTGTCAAACTTTTCTACAAAGTAGAAAGAGAAGGAACACCACATAATTCTTTCTATGATGCCACAGTTACTCTGAAACCTAAAGCACATAAAGACCCAACAAAGAGAGAGATCTTCAACCAATTTTGCTTATGAATTTCAATGCAGAAACAGAACCCTTTTTTATACAAATGATAAACAGGCTGAGAAAGAAATTAGAGAAACAACACCCTTCAGATATTTAGTAGCACAAGAGAGATTTTACTCAATGCTGCTAGCACTGAAAACAATGAGTCCATGAGCCAAGGAAAACAGATGGTTGCCTCTAGACAATAGTAAGAAAATACATTTACCCAGTGCATTTATATCATGCCTTTCCCTGATTTAATATTTCATGCCAGCAAGACATATCAGAATTATCGTCGCTAAGACTGAAAGACCTCATTTATTGTTTTGTTCCAATGGAAGTGAGAAGATTGTTAGAACAGCCATGAAAACAAATACCTTAGATCAATAACTTCTGATCTAGGAACTTGAATTATGTTTTGTTAACATAACTTGAGTCCTAGTCATTAATGTAAAGTAAAATGTACAATCGTATGTGGCTTTAACCTAGCTTTGATTCAACCAACATGTTCCCCTGAGGCAGTGTTGCCATGAACTAAAGACTGAGCTGGTGATAGAGAACTGACATACAGTTCAAACTTTGATGAATGGAGGTTAAAAAGTTCATAATGAATTTCTGAATTATTTAACCACAACTAAATTTTATATTCAATAAAAAATTAAAACTAACAGTCCTAACTTGAACTTATAGGGATAAGAATGCTGAAAAGGTTGCTGTGACAAAAATGATATTTTAGTGGGTATCTGGATAGTATGCAAAAATTATCCACAGTAGGGTTTATACTACAAAATTAAAAGAAAAAAAACAAAAAAAACAAAAAAACCAGGAGCAGTTCTGTGTATATCCTCAGTTGGAAAGGTTACAAATTTAGGCATCTAGACTCCAGGAGCCATGTTCTCTCTTCTAACCTTACTCCATTTTGAGCCTTTATTCAGAGTTTTTAACAAGCTGTGTTTGCTACCACGGTCTTCTTATAAAATGCCTTTCTCTTCATAGTTGTGCATTCATAGTATCTACTTTCTCGATCTTTATTTACTTTTTAAAACTCTCTCCCCAAATCTCACAGCTGGAAGCAATCTCTTCGCCTTCTCAGTACTTATCTGTGCCTGTCCTATGGTATTTATCACACTCTTCTTTGTTGGATGGTTATTTTTGAGCATTTTTTACTTCCCAGACTATAGATTTCAGTTTTTTGAGTGTTCTTGGAAAGTGTGAAAGGGCAGAAAAGCAGCATATGGTGTGATAGTACTGAGTGTGATACAGCAATTGAGTCTGAGAAATGCTGGAGAGCTGAAAAACATGAACATGCTTTTAAAAATTGGAGCTGAATGGAGGCATTGATAGCATCTTAGCCTTTGTCATTTCTCGCGAGTCCTGCAGCCACATACAGATAATCATCTCTCAGTTCAACACTTGTTATGATTCTCATTCCTGGTTTTCTGCTAGTTTCCCAAGTCTGGAGATAAACTTCAGTGATCTATTTAAGTAACAACTCTGCCAAAGTATTTTCATCTTTTCTCAAACCAAGTGAGCTGGCTAATGGTAATCTCAAGCATACATTTAATGTGAAAATATTGGAAAAAGGGATGAAATCTGACTTATCTAAGTTTTCCTTACTTAGCGCAGAGTATCTGAATATTTGAAAATATATCCACATTGCATATAGGTAGATTATAGATGGACAAATTACCAATCATAATTTATCTTTTTTCTTTTATTCACTGTGCTATATATTACTATATGTATAAAAATAGGTTGTATTCTAATAAAAATTTAAAGTAACATTTTAAAAAGTAACTAAGTCTCTCATTCTGCATAGACCTTGAACATTTGTGAGGTCTTGGGTCACCATCATTTTTGCAGAAGTTTTAAGAAGGAGACAAATATTACTTTACCAAGCTTCAATGACATTTATTGTAACTTTTAGAACATTTGAAAAATTGACTTACCTTTTCTCCAATTTTATTTCTAATCTCCCATATAATTAGTATTCCTTACTTCAAACAAGTTACAAAACACATTCTCTTAGGGGATCAGATAAAGAGTATTTAACAAAAATATCTACAACTGGCTATACCATTTGCTATGTGTATTCATTTGCATATAATAATTTTGAGTAAAATTTCATGTCTGTATATAAAAAGTGCAAAAAAATTTTCTATTGAACACTCATGGACTTACTACTCGAAATTAATAATTAATGTTGGTATTAAGCACATTCTTTAATTTTTCAATTAAAGAATTAAGCCACAGCTGATGAAGAAATGCTGTTTCTTTTAAAGGAAAAGTCAGTTTACAATTTTAGTGGGAATATCAACTTTTCAACAATTTTCAAGGCTAGAAATATAATTAACTAAAGTCAGGATAAGCAAGAAATTTTAAAATACATGAATGAATGTTTATTGGAACTACAAGGTATATGCTATAAGTTTGCCATAAAGAATATTTACTGTTTCCAGCCATGAAAATGTGAGTTGAAATGAAAAATATTACTAATATCCATGATTTAATGATCATTTCTAACAGTTCAGATGTCTTCGTTGCATGACATCACCTGTTCTTGTGTACATACAGAAAGTATTCAAGAACCACAAAAGACAGTGAAAGAGCCCATTCCAAAGCAATCATACTTGGGTCGTGATTCACCCTTGACCTTGGGATCACCACAATCACTAGTGTAGCAAGATGGAAGTTAAAGCCCTGAGCCCTCAGTGGGTCAAGGTTTTATAGAAATTGGTGAGCAACTGAGGGAAATTTTTAGCCTGACAAGCATCTAATTGAATGAATATTGTAAGCTCACAGGTGGGTGCTCTGAGGCAAGACCATGAACAATCACAAATTATCTGAAAGTACATCTGTATTACAAGACTAATCTTGATTGGCCATTGTTAGGGAGTAACACTGGGGTATAGGCCTGAAAAAAGTTCTATGGCTCGTTATGGACCTTGTGTGCAGCTTGGATTCAGTTACAGGCCATGTTCGCAGGCTTTTTTTTTAAAAAAATGGAGTCCAGTCCCAAGATAGAGTGGGTCTGCCTCCCAATTTGACTCTATTATGGCAAATATTGATAAACCTGTATTTAAGACTTTAAATTTTATTTCTATTTTATGATATTCAGATAATATTGTGAAGAATTATGTACTATGGAGAATAAATATAAAGTTTCTTATTTATATACCTTGGAGTTAATCTGCATAATATTGAGCATAGGCAAGTCAGTGCCTAGTACATAATTAGGGTAGGAATTATTTCTGATAGGAGCATATTTACGAGATCTAATAACTTATTAAGAATAGTAGTTTCCAATTACATTCTAATTTAAGAGTATTAATACTATATGCACTTAGATAATTGTGAGATTTTAGGTATGATAATATAATGACCCAATAGTCATGACTCAATGAGTAGCTAGGAAGAGTGGATGAACCCTGTGTTCTAGGGCTACATATTAAAATATTCATGAATGAATATCTATACTATGATTAAGCTATTTAGAATACTTTTGCAAAAAACTTAGTAAATGTGGCAGAATGATAATAATCATATCACTTGATTATGATTTAATGGTATGTTTGATGGAAAGGTCTAGAAGATTATATGTTCACATCAGCAATTTTTACTTGAGGACAAAAGTAGGTGGAAAATTTCAACTCAAATCATGGTCAATTGTTAGCAAAGCTTAAGGATGACCTATCAGAAGGAAGCATATTACTTCTGGAAAGAGAATAGTATTAAATTGGTAAAGAGCATATCTATTGTACCTAGTACATATAATTAAATGCCATATTATGATGAAGATCATGACAACTGATATTAGGATAATGCCTGGAACTATTCTTAGGGTCTCACACTTACTAGACAAGTGTTTAACGATGGAACTATATTCCCAGACCTAATGTCACATTCTTCCAAGTATTGTCACTGTCAAATTAATTGCAATATTCTTACTTTTCCTATCCTAGTTATTTGAGAATCATACCCAAGTTGTATTTATTTTTTGTAGTAGAGGTAATATGTAGCATATAAGTTACATCTCTTGATTTCCAGTGGTGAATGTTCAAGTGAAATTGTTGATTGTAGAACACTCAATAATTCCTGTTAGATTTCAGAATAAATAAGAAAGAAAACTCAGATGACTGTCTTACATAATAAACATAGAAAGTGTTCTTTGGGGTCAGTTGATACACTCTGTGCTTCAGAGTATATTCTTCTGGATATATTCGCTGTATGTCCAGAAATCTTAATACTATAGTCTGAAATAGAACATGCTACAAATGCTACAATAGTACCTGGAGAAAGGCATATACTCTTGCCCTAAACCATTTAGGCACACTTATCAAAATTTAGAACTTTATAAGCTTCATGCTTGATATTTTTAACACTTTTAATAATATACTGTTCTTTCTTCCAAGCTGGAATGAGTAAACTCTGCTGTATTAGTACTGACAAAAGTATCGAAAGAGATGCAGTTCCCTTAACTCCATGTGCTTTACCATATAAGCAAAATCACAATAAATAATTATTCCCATAAATAAATTGTTATCGATTTTATTTCTATGCCTGTAGTATGGTTCTACTAAAATATTTTCTTCTTTTCATCAAGTCCATACCAGCACATTAATTCAGGAATTTACCTCCAAATCTTATTTATTCTGTCATACCTGGGTAACTTTCATTTTGAATGTATTATTTTGCATACTCTTGAATTCATATGAACTTAAATTTGATCAAAACGTTTAAGAAATTGTATATGTCTGTGACCACATAAGTCCTTAGCTGGAAGCATCAGATAACTTGTCTTGAACTCAAAACTAAACTAAACGAAACAAAACAAATGCTGCTAGGCCAGAAGTCAATTGCATTTTAACTAAGTTGCTTATTTCATTTACTTCTCATGACATTTCTTAAATAATACATTACCCTATAAAACATTTACTTAACGAGTACTTTCATTTTGAACTCCCAAATTTACAAAGGGAGAAATGCTACCTTATTCCAATTTATATAAAAGAAAATGTAAATATCTTCACTCAAAAGCAGTACTCTGGGTATTGGTTAATAACCATGTCCCCTCTCAGCCTGTAAAAACCAAAATATCTAGAAATGTAAATCATGAATCCATTACTCTTAGAGATGACCTTTTTATTTGTGTAGAGGATATACTGGACAAGGCAATATGGAATCCTGCAGTACATGGTAAATGGGCCGAATAGAGAAAAATGTTCAAAGAAGCTTGTGTTGTCCTGTATTTCTTTAAGGGAGTTATTTACAACCTTCTTAAAGTCCTCTATCATCATCATAAAATGTGATTTTTAAATCTATATCTTGCTTTTCTGGTGTGTTTGGATATCCAGTATTTGCTTTGGTTGGGAAACTGGGCTCTGATGATTCCAAGTAGTCTTGTTTTCTGATGCTTACATTGCTGTGCTTGCCTTTCACCATCAGTTTGTCTCTGGGGTTCGCTTGTCTTGCTATCTCTGACAGTGGCTTGACCCTCCTGTATGTCTGTGTGTCAGCACTCCTGTAGACCTCTTTTCTTTCAGTCGGATCTGGGAACAGAGAGATGCTCCTGGGTTTGTGTGACTTGAAGCCTCTAGGAGGGTGGCTTAAAGCAGAAGAGTTGGTCTTGCCACTGCTCTCAGGCATGTAGGCGCTACTGGAGACTAGCTTTCAGCTCTTGGTGCAGGCAGAATTCTGAAGTTCCTGCTCCTGACTGCTCATAGGTCCTTGTGCCCAGAGGGCACAGATGTCACTAGACAATTTCCTCTTGGATCGGGAAACTGTACAGAAAGTAGTTGTCTCTTCTGAGTTCTCTGGATTGTCCACACTTCTGAGGGTCCAGCTCTCTCCCCCATGGGATTTTTTGCAAGGAGCTGTGGGACTGGTTCAGTTCAGTTCCAGATACATGCAGAAACCAGCAGGTTCCTGCTGCTGACTGCTCCTATATCCCTGTATCCAGAGGCACTATGCAGTTTCCTTTTGGGCCAGGAATGTGAGCAGAAGAAGGCAGAAGTGGTGGTCTCTCCTGAGGTCTCAGGATTGTCTGAACTTCTGGATGTTCAGTTCTCTCCCCCATGGGATTTGGGTCGATGTCCTCATTTTTAAAAGCTGAATGGTTACTCCATTGTATAAATGCACCACATTTTCTATATCCATTCTTTATGTGAGGGATATCTGTGTTGTTTCCATCTTCTGCTTATTAAGGATAAGGATGCTATAAACATAGTAGAAGCACTTAAAGAGGAATCACAAAAATCCCTTAAAGAATTACAGAAAAAAAAACTGAACAGGTGAAGGAGTTGAACAAAACCATCCAGGATTTAAAAATGAAAATAGAAACTATAAAGAAAGCACAAATGGAGACAATGCTGGAGATAGAAAACCTAGGGAAGAGATCAGGAGTCATAGATGCAAGCACCAACAACAGAATACAAGTGAAAGAAGAAAGAATCCCAGGGGCAGAAGATACCGTAGCAAACATCGACAAAATCTTCAAAGATAATGTAAAACACAAAAAGCCACTAGCCCAAAACATCCAGGAAATACAGGACACAATGAGAAGATCAAACCTAAGGAAAATAGGTATAGAAGAGAGCAAAGACTCCCAACGTAAAGGGGCAGTAAATATCTTCAACAAAATTATAGAAGAAAACTTCCCTAACTTAAAGAAAGAGATGCCCAGAAACATACAAGAAGCCTAGAGAACTTCAAATTGATTGGACCGAAAAAGAAATTCCTCCCTTCACTTAATAGTCAAAACATCAAATGCACAAAACAAAGAAAGAATATTAAAAGCAGTAAGGGAAAAAGGTCAAGTAAAATATAAAGGCAGACCTATCAGAATTACACCAGATTTCTCACCAGAGACTATGAAAGCCAGAATATCCTGGGCAGATGTCATATAGATGCTAAGAGAACAGAAATATTAGACCAGGCTACTCTATCCATTGAAAAACCCTCAATTAACATAGATGAAGAAATCAAGATATTCAATAACTAAATCAAATTTACACAATATCTTTCTACAAATCCAGCCCTATAAAGGATAATAGATGGGAACCTCCTCTATTGCACCTCTAACAACAAAAGTAACAGGAAGCAACAATCACTATTTTTAATATCTCTTAACATCAATGGACTCAATTCCCCAATAAAAAGACATAGACTTACCAGCTGGATAAATAAAGAGTACCCAGCATTTTGCTGCATACAGGAAACACAGCTCAGAGACAAAGACAGACAGTAACTCAGAGTGAAAGACTGTAAAACAACTTTCTAAGCAAAGGTCTGAAAAAAAGCTGGAGTAGCCATTCTAGTATCGAATAAAATTGACTTTCAACCAAAAGTTATCAAAAAAGATAAGGAAGGACAGTTCATATTCACCAATGGAAAAATTCATGAAGATGAACTCTCAATCCTAAGTATCTATGCTCCAAATGCAAGGGCACCTACAATCATTAAAGAAACCTTACTAAAGCTCAAAGCACACATTGCACCTCACACAATAATAGTAGGAGATTTCAACACCCCACTCTCATCAATGGACAGATCATGGAAATAGAAACTAAACAGAGACATAGAGAAACTAACAGAAGTCATGAACCAAATGGTTTGAACAGATATTTCTAAGATATTTCATCCTAAAGCAGGAGAATATGCCTTCTCCTCAGCACCTCATGGTACCTTCTATACAATTGACCATATAATCAATCACAAAACAGGCCTCAACAGATACAAGAACATAGAAATTATCCCATGCATCATATCAGATCACCACAGACTAAGGCTGGTCTTCAATAACAACAAAATGACAGCAAAAGACAAAAAAAACAAAAAACAAACAAACAAACAAAAAACAAAAAAACAAACAAACGAACAAAAAAAAAAAAACAAAAAAACCACACCCACACATGGTATGCACTTACTGATAAGTAAATATTAGCCCAAAAGATCCAAATACATAAGATACAATTCACAGATCTCATGAAGCTCAAGACGGTGGAAGACCAAAATGTGGATGCTTCAGTCCTTCTAAGAAGGGGGAACAAAATATTCAAAGCAGGAAATACAGAAAGAAAGTGTGGAGCAGAGAGTGAAGGAAAGGATATCCAGAGACTGCTCCACCTGGGAATCCATCCCATATACAATAGCCAAACCCAGACACTATTGCTGATGCCAAGAAGTGCATATTGATAGAAGTCTGATTTGAATGTCTCCTGAGAGGCTCTGCCAGAGCATTACTGATACAGATGAGGATGCTTGAAGCTAACCATTGGAATGAGCATGGGCACCCCAACGGGGGAGTTAGAGAAAGGTCTGAAATAGCTGAACAGGTTTGCAACCACATAGGAAGAACGTCAATATTAACCAACTACACCCCTCAGTGCTCCCAGGTACTGAAAGACCAACCAAGGAGTACACATGGAGGGACCCATGGTTCCAGCCACATATGTAACAGAGTATGGCATTGTCGGACATCACTGGGAGGAGAGGGTCTTGGACATGTGAAGGATCAATTCTCCAGTGTAGGAGAATGCTAGGCTGGTGAAGTGAGTATAAGTGGGTGGGACAGCAAGCATCCTCATAGAAGAAGCGAGTGGGAGATGGGAAACCAGGGAAAAAGCTAACATTTGAAATATAAATACAAAAGGAGCCAAAAACCATCCAATGGAAAAAAGATAGCATTTTCAGCAAATGGTGCTGGTTCAACTGGACGTCAACATGTAGAAGAATGCAAATCGATCCATGCTGATCACCCTGTACAAAGCTTAAGTCCAAGTGGATCAAGGACCTCCACATCAAACCAGATACACTCAAACTAATAGAAGAAAAAGTGGGGAAGCATCTCGAACATATGGGCACTGGAGAAAATTTCCTGAACAAAACACCAATGGCTTATGCTCTAAGATCAAGAATCGACAAATGGGATCGCATAAAACTGCAAAGCTTCTGTAAGGCAAAGGACACTGTTGTTAGGACAAAATGGTAATCAACAGATTGGGAAAAGATCTTTACCAATCCTACAACTGATAAGAGGGCTTATATCCAAAATATACAAAGAACTCAAGAAGTTAGACCGCAAGGAGACAAATATCCTATTAAAAATGGGGTTCAGAGCTAAACAAAGAATTCACAGGTGAGGAATGCTGAATGGCTGAGAAACACCTAAAGAAATGTTCAACATCTTTAGTCATAAGAGAAAGGCAAATCAAAACAACCCTGAGATTTCACCTCACACCAGTGAGAATGACTAAGATCAAAAACTCAGGTGACAGCAAATGCTGGCGAGGATGTGGAGAAAGAGGAACACTCCTCCATTGTTGGTGGAATTGCAGACTGGTACAACCATTCTGGAAATCAGTCCAGAGGTTCCTCAGAAAATTAGACATTGAACTACCTGAGGATCCAGCTATACCTCTCTTGGGCATATACCCAAAAGATGCCCCAACGTATAACAAAAACACAAGCTCCACTATGTTCATAACAGCCTTATTTATAATAGCCAGAAGCTGGAAAGAACCCAGATGCCCTTCAACAGAGGAATGGATACAGAAAATGTGGTACATCTACACAATGGAATATTACTCAGCTATCAAAAAAAATGACTTTATGAAATTCATAGGCAAATGGAGGGAACTGGAAAATATCATCCTGAGTGAGGTAACCCAATCACAGAAAAACACACATGGTATGCACTCATTGATAAGTAGCTATTGGCCCAAATGCTTGAATTACCTTAGATGCACAGAACACATGAAACTCAAGAGGGTTGACCAAAATGCGAATGCTTCACTCCTTCTTTAAAAGGGGAACAAGAATATCCTTGGCAGGAAATAGGGAGGCAAGGTTTAAAACAGAGCCCAAAGGAACACCCTTTCAGAGCTTGCCCCACATGTGGCCCATACATATAGAGCCACCCAATTAGATAAGATGGATGAAGCAAAGAAGTGCAGTCCGACAGGAACTGGATGTAGATCTCTCCTGAGAGACACAGCCAGAATACAGCAAATACATAGGCGAATGCCAGCAGCAAACCACTGAACTGAGAACGGGACCCCCGTTGAAGGAATCAGAGAAAGGACTAGAAGAGCTTGAAGGGGCTCGAGACCCCATATGAACAACAATGCCAAGCAACCAGAGCTTCCAGGGACTAAGCCACTACCCAAAGACTATACATGGACTGACCCTGGGCTCCAACCTCATAGGTAGCAATGAATAGCCTAGTAAGAGCACCAGTGGAATGGGAAGCCCTTGGTCCTGTCAACACTGAACCCCCAGTGAAAGTGATTATTGGGGGAGGGCGGTAATGGGGGGAGTATGGGGAAGGGAACACCCATATAGAAGGGGAGGGGAAAGGGTTAGGGGAAAACTGGGAAAGGGAGTAACAATTGAAATGTATATAAGAAATACTCAAGTTAAGAAAGATAAAAAAGAATATGAAAACACAGGAAAAAAAGAAATATAAATACATAAATTATCCAATAAAAAGATTGTACATCAAAAAATACCTAAAAAAACAGAGATGAATGGGACATATTTAACTATTAAGGGCAATAAAATTTGAAAGTAAACTCTTAGGTGGATTTAGGAAGATTGGTTTTGTTTTCATGTGGAATCTCGTGGAAATTCTTGTTCTTTTGAGATGCAAAGTAATGACAGACTGTTAAAAAATGATGTTACCTAAGTGCAGATTAATTACCCTATTTGTTCTTTGGGATTACTTATAGAATTTTGAATTATTCAAGCAACTGCATCCTGTAATGCCTCACTGCAGCATGTCTGAGGACTTGGAAAAGTTATCACTGCTGACAACTTTCAATTAACTGCATCAATGTCGTGGAAGTGTTTGCCACTTACCTCTGGGAGCAGACTTAGGAGCAATGTTAGTTTTGTGATCTCTGCGTCTTAAGAGCTATGCTTTCCTGAGCTTTCTGAGCTTCTTTCTCCTTCCTTGAGAGTCTTTTCACCTAGAGCCTACAGCTAAATAACAGTTACCCCTCCCTTGGCTCTCACATTCTTCTGTCACTTCCTCTAATGCTTCCGTAGGCTAACAAAGTATGATATAGATGTCTAATTATATTTTCTCACATCCACTGGAGCCTGGGTTGGTGTACATATTGCCCCTTCATCTAAGAACATTTGTTGGCAATTCTTTCTCAAAAGCATGCATGGCGAATCATGACACTAACAATGATACCTGCTTGGGAAGGTCTTAAAGTCATTCTTCTCCTGATTTTTCATTATCCAGAGAGCAGTTCACAGGGTATATTCAGTATTACACTAAAAGTTTAAAATCTAGTTATGGCATAACACCAATAGCGACATCCAAAAAAATGTGTCTTGTGGTCAGCTACAAGGGCATCTCTGGCCAACTACTTATAGGGAAATAACTCATTAAGGATATCAGAGATTTTCTACCAAAACTTTCATGAATACTTTTAATGCTTTCTCTTTGGATTAGTTGATTTGGTTTGACTTGCTTTTGTTACACAAATGTGACTTAATTCAAACTCTAAATTATTTTACTATTTCCAGATGCTTTTCCAAATCCATTATAGCCTCAAACCTTAGTAGTATAAACTGAAACTCTGATAGGCTATGGAAAGGTATGTCAAATGACCTTCATTCTCTTCCCCTAATATTTCAATCTTTGTGTTCTGCAAAGAGAAGATTTCAAATAAGACAGTGTAATAAATAAAGTGGTTAGAGTTTATTTTTTAGCAAACAAGGAGTCAAGAATATACTATTCAGAATAATCAGGCCAACACGAGCAGTAATGACACTAACCAGGCAAGAGAGCTCTTATTTAATTTTTTTCCTATTTACTGTACACTAGGGCCTTCACTGAGAGTGGGTACTTCCAGGAAAAATACAAGTCAAGGGAACAATTTTAACTCAGAATTCAGTTTACATAAATGTATATGATGTAAGACTCTTTGTAGGGTTGTAAATACCTTGCAGGGAAGCATTGAAGCTAGTTTAACCAGACCCTAGTCACTCCAGACAAAGATTCTATCCCTCTCTCTTTTCTCCTTCTACTAATTAAGAGGCAGTCCATTTATCATTACTCTAAATCTTGCCATTACTGTGATTTTTCTTATTCCACATATATGACTCTTAATGGCCAATGTCAAGCCTGAAAAAAACAACTTCTCTATGACTATATCACTTTTCTTCAAATCTTACTTTTCCACTCTCTTCTGTGAGGTTACCTGACCTTTAGAGGGCGCCCTGTAATACACACACACACAGACACACACACACACACACACACAGACTCACACACACACATTCACACACACACACACTCACACACACACACTCACACACATACACATATTTTTCTGAGCCTTAGGTTTCTGCATCACAGCAATAGTCATATAAAAGTATTTTGCTTCATTTTGAAATTTAGTCTATAACTAAGATCTTTGCAAAAAAAGAAAAAACAGGGTTTACTCCAAAACTAATCCTAACATCAGTTGCATGCCTCTTTTAAACATTTTAACTGCTATTTTTATAGTTTTCCAGATGTGTATCCAAAAAATGAGTGTACAATTCACAGAGATCACATCACTGAAAAGTCCTAACATACCATAAGTAAATGCTTCACAAACTCTGAATCATGGACTGCCCTGAAAACATTAAATATTACACAATTTTAAAATAGTAAGTATGATGGACATGGGTCAGAGTTCAGATGGACTTGCTAAAATGTCCAGGCTCCTGGGATTTGAAACAAAAAAATTCACACCAGGGGCAAATGGGTAGTATAAACAGAGGCTTTTAAAGATGACAGAATAAAGTGCTCCCAGGAATATAATTATGTCAGTGAAAGAGGAGAAGCTATAGGACTCAAAATACTGTGGGCCAAGAGAATTTTGCTTTTATTTTTTTTGTGGGGCACTTACATAATGTCTACCTTCTCTGGCATTGGTAATAAATAGTAGGTTTTTCTCAAACGTGTTCTATTCCTTACATTTTTTATATCTTTATCAGTTTCCTACTCTGCATTTACATTAGGTATCTGGTATAATAATTTATAGACTTAAATGTCTCTGAGGATGGAAACCACTGTTATAGCTGATTTTTAGTCTATCACTTCTATCCCTTACTTATTAAACTTGTGTGTGTGTGTGTGTGTGTGTGTGTGTGTGTTTTAGCAGTTTCTTTTATTGACAGTTTTCTGCCCTCAGTAAGACTTGAGTTACATTCAAAAACATTTTCTACATGTCAAGCATCTTTAAGCAACTTTTATTCTTACTGAGCTAAAGACCATGGGTTTCTCACTTATGTCCCTGAGGAAAAATAATTTGAATACACATGCATATATAAAACTTATACAATTTCAAGAAAAGGGAGTAATTTTGCCTACCTCAGCAATCCTCTTTGTTGCGGATATCAGAGATCATTGGCTGAAAAAATGTGATGACATTTGACTACATTTTATCATCCACCCTAGATTTCCTGTTGCCAGTCTCACCAGCACAGCTACATTCTCTTCTGCTTCCTCAGCCACATTGACCTCTAAAGTGAGAAATGTCTGAGAGATAACATTATTGGTCTAAAGACAAACATTGCATCCAATCTTCGGATAACTCTCCCTTTCCATTTGTTGTTTAATCTTGGTATCACTAGAATCTCACCCTTAGCAAATACTCAGATAAAAGCTTTTATGTTTCTCCAGTGTCCAGGTAGTATCTCATGCCTTTATTCTAGATTCTTCATTTTCATACTCTAGAACATGGCTTTCATTCGCCTAGCTGTGAATATTGATACTGATGTCCACATGTGGTCTTACAACTGTTTGAGTCCTTTGCTCTTTTAATCAAGAGGCATCTGTATGTACTTGCAGGTAGATAGAGGCAGTCTCCTTTATGCTCTCAAGTGACTCATTGTGACCAGCTCTGAGACTTTGACTGAACTCCCAGCACCCCAATTAGATGCTGAGGCATAGACAGTGTCATCTACTAACGGGCTAATTCTGGCATAACATCCAGTAAGGAAATGGTTTAGCTTTTGACCTCACTGAAGTTTCCATGACTTCTTGTGATAACTAGAAGAACATTTTATTTCCTTATGTTAGACAGTAGTGTAAAGTACATCTAGACTCACTGTAAAATGGAGGAATGCCTGTAGGAGGTAAAGCTTTTGGAACAGGCTGAAGGTGAGTGTCCTGGATGCAGCTATTCCATCTCTATAATATCACCTTTGTGGAAAAAAGTGTTTGGGAAAATGCCTATAAAGAAACAAAACAAAAAGAGAAAGACAACCCCTTTACTTCTTATCTCTACTTGCTATTTTATCTTATATAAGAGTCCAAATTTTATATAAAGAGACCCACACCTATGAACTCAGGTCGTAGGCTCCATATTAACTTAAGAGACATGGGCCTTTCAACTCTGCTGCTCACCACTCAATGTTTTTCCATGTAAACCAGGGACTCAGAACAAGAACTTTCCATCATAGAGTGGAACATTTACCAAGCTCTATTCCGAGCCTCTCTTGTTGCTGTCTATATCAATTATTTATTCCTCTATTTCCTTTTTTTTGTATTTTTTACATAATAATCTTAAGTTTTCTTCTGCCTTTTGGCTATGAAGTGATAGCCTAGGTAAAAGTTCTTACTAGTCTGCACACTAAAATTATTTGAAAAATGACTTTGGAAGATCCTCATGCTCATTTATAGCAGTGCTGGGGGATATTGGATGCAGAAGTTGTACGGAAGTGGCTTGATGGTGGCAGAATTGAGGGTGAGCTGATGTCAATGTAACATTCTGTAAGTACATCATAGAGAATACTTCTAGTCGTTTCAAGGGTTTTATAAACAGGGTGTTCTTTTTCAAGCTCTTTGTTGTTTAATTAGTACCATGGTTTTTTTTTACTTTTTTCTTTATCTTTTTCTTTTTATTAGTATATTTTTACTTACATTTCAAATGTTACTTCCTTTCTCGGTTTCTTGTCCATAAGCCCTCATCCCCTCCTACTCCCCCATCCATCCCCTTTACTGCGCCCCCATATTCCCCTGCACTGGGGGTCCAACCTTGGCAGGACCAAGAGCTTCCTCTTCCACTGGTGCCACAACAAGGCTAAGTGATTTTTAAGGAGAGAAGAAGAATTATAATTATCACTCTTGAGAATTTAAAATATTATGTAAAAGAAGGGAGAAAGAACTGACAAGATAGCTCACCAAGGAAAAAGGTTTGCTGTCAAGTTTGCCAACTTGATTTTGATTGTGTGAGCCCAGATAGTAAGATGAGTATAACTCTTGAATGTTGCCTTTCTGGCTTCCACATGTCTACTAGGACTATAAACATAGCAAACAGTCTATGTTTGGGAAAGGTGTAGAACCTTATAAAAAACCTGTAGTTTTGATTTGACATTCTGTGTCTATTAAACTGCCTTCTAAGTAATTATGTCTATGCCTTAATATTACTTCTCATGCCCCTCTCATTAGAGAATTTTCAATTTCCAGTGGAAATTTTTAACTCTTGGTTGATAAGACCAAATGTTCAACATGATGAGAATGAGTGATGGTTGAATGCTTAGCCACAAACACATCCTCCTTTAAAGCATGTTAAACATTATGAAAGAAAGAGAAGAAAGGATTTACAAACTGGAAGAAGAACCTGAGTTGTAGAATGCTTTCTTCAGGCCATACAACAGCTATCAAACTCTTGAGCACATTGTGATTTTGATTTCCTATACAAGACCTGCACAAGATTGGTTAGGCAATCATCATATCTCAGGTAGAAAGGTGTTACTTGAAGTGGCAACTTAATGATTTAAGGAGAACCTAAAATTTACTGGTAAGAAGAGAAATAATTCCTTCCATGGTATAGACCCAGGTAAGATGTTCATGTTCTTGTAAGCAACTGCAATGAAATATTAATGTATCACTCACAGTAAGAACAATAAAGAGAAAAAAAATGACCATGAAATGGGATATATATATATATATCCCATACTTGTTCATAATAAATATATGATAATAACATATTAGTAACAATAATAATTGATATTAATAAAACAAAATTGTATTAAGTTTATTTAAACATGTAGATTACTACAAGCATCTCTGTGGCCCTTGCTCCTCTCATCCATCAAGGGTGACTTTTTTCTCCAAAGTGATCTTTCACCTTTGTCTGCTCCTACTTCATGAGTATCTCCTCCCTTCTGGAATAAATTCTATTCTCTCTATTTATACTGTATGGATACCATATAAGTCATTTTTATGTAGCTCACAAATGAACCACAGAGCTGAGGAGGGGCCAGAGATGTATCTCATTCTAGTAATGAAGAACATAAGAAAGCTACATATATAAAATGCAACCTTTTATGGTTGTTATAATTTGGTAAGTTAGTAATCCCCCTTTAAAATAATTTATTAGAAGATGAAATGTTAATTGAAGAAGATCTTATGTATGCACATGTATATTTGTAACTGAAAAAGTCAATTTTAGTGTTCATACAGAAGTGTAACAAAGTCAAAGATTATCCAGGCAATTTTGAAGGAAAATATGGTGAAGACTTTCTCTGCCAGGCATCAAGATATATAATACTTCTGTGGTTTTAAAATAGGGTGGTTTTATGTGAGATTAAACAAATAGATCAATGGAACAGAACAGAGAACTGAAGCTTCACACATAAATATGTCATTGATGTGTATAAATCAGTTGGGAAGAGGGAAGAACTATTTAATAAATCATATTGAAATAATTAGCTATTTTTATGGAGTACAATAAATTTAGCATCCTACTTCATAATATGTATGAAATCAAACTCCATACTGAATAATGATCTAAATGTAAGAAGCAATTTTACAGCAAGCATAAAATGAATTAATTACAAAAGAAATCACAGGCATACTTATAGTTAGTAGTTTGTACCATAATGATACCAATGTATAAAGCATATAAGTGGACACACAAAGCAAATTCAGAAAAGTTAAAATATATCATAGATTGCCAGAACATTTACATATTGATGTAATAGTGAATTTTTTTATAATATGCTTATAAAAACCAAGAGACTCAAACTCTCAACAGACCATTAAAAAAATAAACAAGTCAAAAATTGTATTATGCCATTGAGTATAGAAAGAAGTAAAAATAATGACCCTCAATATACATTCAATACCATTGATACATAGGATAGGTGATTAATGTATTTATTAATACACTGCTATAGTTTTGCCAGTGTTAATATCAAAGGTTGGAGAATGTGAAGAAGTATTCAAATCCAATTATTGAACATTCATTATTATTTTGATGAGATAACATGCTAGCCATGCTTAAATATATGGAGGAAACAACATCTGAATGGTTATCTTAAGACATTTTTGGTGCTATAACACATGGCCTTACTTTGGACACTTTAGAAAGAGAGGAGGCCATGAAGCACAACAACAAGATGCTAGGAAGGTTAGTGTTTGATGAGGCTACACTCTGCTTTTAAAATGGGACAATGTTGCAATGAACCCAGAAGGGATGCTGTATCTTCTACTACTGAGAGTTTTTATTAACTGTTATCCCCCTTGTTAAAAATGCTAATTAAATTCTCTGATTCTATCTTTCTCTGTCCTCTCTTGCCTGCCCCATTTTTCTTTGCATCTTGACTGAAATGAGGTGAGTTGTTCATCTCGGTCACGGCCGTTTTATAGTCTTGGACCCAATCTTCTGTCATTGTGAACCACCCAAGATCAGCTCTAACAAACCTGTGTATAACATCACAGGGCCTCCCTCTTCAGGAGGGCAAAACCTCTTAGTAGAGTTGAGTCAGCCAACAAACTCGAGGTAACTATTGTTTGAGTTTTGAGTGATTACAATGAGGGTGTATTGTTGATCAGTGTTACATACCTCAGTATTTTAAATCCTTGTGCCATTGAAAGCCTTCTCTTCATTAATTAGAATTAGTTTTGAATTTCCATTCTATTATGGTATTAAAAGACTCGGTGTTACCGGAGGACTGCCTGGTCTGGCCTCTGTGAGAGAAGACACACATAACCCTTGAGACTGGAGGCCCCACGGAGTGGAGAGGGCTGGTAGAGTAAGGTTGGATACAGGGGTTGGGGGTGGGGGTAGGATGAATGGGATGAGCAACAGTCAGTGGGCAGGCTGGGATGGGAATAAAGACTAGACTGTAAAAAAAGATTAAAGAATTAAAAAATGTATTTTATGACTTTAATAAAGTCAGTATCTCAAATAAAAAATTATTTGCTAAATAAGAAAAGAAGACAGTGTTACATGAGACCAATTATGCCCAGTGTGGAAAATTAATATAGGTTAAATATATCACATGCAATACTTAACTATCAATAAGATGGACTATTACTTTGTCACATGGTCACAGTCCATGCCCAGGAAGTTTGAATGGAAGTCAGAATACTAGGCAGGCATTGCCCAGGGTAAACTTGAGAAACACAGCCTACATGGGATTAGTTCTTTTAAACACACACACATACACACATATAGACATGCGCGCGCACACACACACACACACACACACACGTAAATGTACACATACACAAACCAAATAAACCAACAAATCAACAGATTATATACAGAGAAGTCAATATGGAATTACACATTAAAGCAGGAGGAAAAACATGAGGACAGAGCAAGATAGAAAAATTTAAATACATCACTTACTTATTCTTTATTATTTACAAGACAACCCATTACTTTGACAGGGTTGTTTGGAAGGAGGACATTTATTTCTATTTGTCCTTTTGGCAGAGTTGAGGGTTGTCTTAGAACAGAGATGTTACTGTGTCAGTCACATTAAAATGAGTAAAAGAGAAGGGATTGAATAGTGTTTTTTCTGTTTCTATTTTGTGGAACAGTTTGGACAGTGTTGGTATGGGGTTTTCTATGAAGATCCGATAGAATTCTGTACTAAATCCATCTGGTCCTGGGCTTTTTTTGGTTGGGAGAATTTTAATAACTGTTTCAATCTCTTTTCATAGTAAAAACAATATACAGCAAACCAGTAGCCAACATCAAACTAAGTAGAGAGAAACTTGAAGCAATCCCACTGAAATCAGGGACTAGACAAGTTTGTCCACTAGCTCCCTACCTATTCAATGTCGTACTCAAAGTCTAAGCCAGAGCAATTAGACAACAGAAGGAGGTCAAAGGGATACAAATTGGAAAGGAAGAAGTCAAAATATCATTTGCAGATGATATGATAGTATACTTAAGTGAGCCCAAAAGTTCCACAAGGGAACTCCTAAACCTGATAAACAACTTCAGCAAAGTGGCTGGACACAAAATTAACTTAAACAAATCAGTAGCCTTCCTCTACTCAAAGGATCAACAGCCTGAGAAATAAATTAGGGAAATGACAGTCTTCATAATAGTCACAAATGATATAAAATACCTTGGTGTGACTTTACCCAGGGAAGTGAAAGATTTGTATGATAAGAATTTCAGGTCTCTGAAGAAAATTGAAGATCTCAAAAGATGTTAAGACCTCCCATGCTCATGGATTGGCAGGACTAACATAGTAAAAATGGCCATTTTGCTAAAAGCAATTTACAAATTCAATTTAATCTCCATCAAAATTCCAACTCAATTCTTCATAGAATTAGAAAGAGCAATTTGCAACTTCATTTGTTATAACAAAAAAACTCATGATACCAAAAACTATTCTCAGCAATAAAAGAACTTCTGGGGGAATCACTATACCTAACCTCAATCTGTACTATAGAGCAATAGCGATAAAAACTATATGGTATTGGTACAGAGACAGGCAGCTAGATCAATGAAATAGAATTAAAGACCCAGAAATTAGCCCACACACTTATGGTTACTTGATCTTTGACAAAAGAGCTAAAACCATCCTGTTGGGAAAAAAGACAACATTTTCCACAAATGAAGTGGTTCTACTGAAGGTCATAATGTAGAAGAATGCAGATCAATCCATTCTTATCTACTTGTAAAAAGCTCAAGTTGATCAAGGACCTTCACATAATACCAGATACACTCAATATAGTAGAACAGAAAGTGTGGGAAAGCCTTGAACACATTGGCACAGGGGAAAACTTCCTGAGATTTTGCTTATGCTCTGAGATCAACAATTGACAAATGGGACCTTCTAAAAGTGCAAAGTCTATATAAGGTAAAGTGCACTGTGAATAGCACAAAATGACAACCAACAGATTCGGAAAAGACCTTTACCAATTCTACATCTGATAGAGGGCTAATATCCAATATATACAAATAACTCAAGAAGTTAGACTCCACAAAACCATATAAACCTATTAAAAATGGGGTACAGAGCCAAACAAAGATTTCTCAACTAAGGGATACCAAATGGCAGAGAAGCACATAAAGAAATGTTCAACATCCTTAGTCATCATAGAAATGCAAATCAAAAGAACCCTGAGATTCCACCTCACACCAGTAAGAATGGCTAAGATCAAAACTCATGTAAAACAGATGCTGGAAAATGTGTGGAGGAAGAGGAACACTCCTCCATTGCTGCTGGGATTGCAAGTTTGTGCAACCACTCTGGAAGTCAGTCTGGAGGTTCCTCAGAAAATTGAACATGGGACATGAGGACTCAGCTACACCACACCTGGGCTTATATCCAAAAGATGCTCCAACATACAAAAAGGATACGTGCTCTGCTATGTTCAAAGCAGCCTTATTTTTCATAGCCAGAAGCTGGAAAGAACCCAGATGTCCTTTAAAAGAGGAAAGGATACAGAAAATGTGGTACATTTGCACAATGGAGTACTACTCAGCTATCAAAAATAATGACTTCATGAACTTCTTAGTCAAATCGAGGGAACTAGAAAATATCATCCTGAGTATTGGAACACAGTCACAAATGAACACACATGGTATGTACTCAGTGATAGGTGGCTATTAGCTCAAAAACTTGGAATATCTATGATACAATTCACAGACCATATGAAGTTCAAGAAGGAAGACCAAAATGTGGATGCTTCAGTCCTTTAATCCTTCTTAGCAGGAGCAACAAAATCCTCAAGTTAGGTAGAGGGTGGGAGAGATTTGGGAGGAATAGAGGAAGGGAGGGAGATAAGGGGGTGCAGGATTAGATATGAGGGGAGAGAGGGACGATATACCGAGTCTCAGGTATTTGAACAGAGCTAATTAGCAATGGGGGATAGGGAACTGGGGATATCCACTAGAAAGTCCCAGAGGCTAGGAAACCAAGAGTCTCCTAGGACCCAATTGTGATGAGATTAGTTGAAATGGCCAACAAGGGTGAGGGAGAACCTGTAGAGATAATATACAAAGGTTAGTCAATGCCCGTGATTGGGGTGTGGGGTCACCCACTCATCTCCAAATTTTTAACCCAGATTGCTTTTGCCTAAAGGAAATACAGGGACAAAGAGTAGAGCAGAGACTGAAGGAATGGCCATCCAGAGACTGCCCTACCTGTAGATCCATCCCATATACAGAAACCAAACCCAGACACTATTACAGTTGTGAAGAAGTGCTTGTTCACAGGCTGAGGGTATAGCTGTCTCCTGAGAGGCTCTACCAGATCCTGACAAATACAAATGTGGATGCTTGAAGCCAACCGTTGTACTGAGAATGGGGATCCCAATGAAGGAGTTAGAGAAAGACTGAAGGAGTTGAAGGGATTTGCAACTCTATACGAAGAACAGCAATAGCCAACCAGACACCCCAGTATTCCCAGCGACTAAACCACCAACTAAAGAACTCAAATGGAGTGGCCCATGGCTTCAGCTGCCTATGGAGCAGATGATGGCCTTGTCTGGCATCAATGGGAGGAGAGGCCCTTGTTCCTTTGAAGAATGGATACTAAAGTGTAGGGGAATGCCAGTGCCATGAGGCGAGAGTCGTTGGGTGGTTGCAGGGAGCACTCTCATAGAAGCAGGGTGGATAGAATAGGGAGTTTTCAGAGGGGAAATGTGGACAGGGGATAACGTTTGAAATCTAAATAAATAAAATATTCAATTAAAAAAACCTAATTCTTAGAATATCATGCCTGCTAATCAAGTGTGTATGTGTTGTTCTGTTTTTGTTAGAAAGTATTGCTTGTTTCTTTACATTCAGAGTTATGTAATCGTGAATCCATCTATCTATTGTATCAAGCTATAATTCAATAATGGCCTATTTAATGTCTAATTTTCTTTACAAATAGCTTAGGTTGTTATGATCACTTGCTATCAAAATTCTAAAAATTACATGCTTCTAAGTTTGTTAAATAATGTAGAAACATTTTCATAGATATATTTCATGATATTATATTTGTAAAATTTGAGTATGTGGTACACCAGTATTTTTAAGCATTTCATCATTAAAATTAAACGTTGGAGTATTTCCAGATTTAAGATGTATAAAATTGAGGAGACAGATGGTAAAATATGGCAGATAAGCAAAACCTGATGAATAATTCAGGAAAGGTTGCTAACAGTACATTTGTCCACAACCTTAGTCCAATCTGCTTCTGTATACACTGTGACATGTAAACTGAAGAAAATGTCAAATATAAAAATACTGCTATTTTTCATTTTCTTTGAGTAATGTTTCTCATCTTATTAGAACCCATCTACCTCTTATTTTATAATTTATATAAAAAGGACCATATATGTTTTGTAACCCATCATTATTACATATAAACTATAGTAATATTGCATATGCAAGTCAGCAGTTGGTTTAGCTCATATTTCAATGTTTTGTCAATTCTATTAATGTTGGCAGTTTAATATCTCAAGCATAAAATACATATAAAAATAACTATTTGATGGAATGAATACTAAATATATTAAACAAAGTTAGCAAAATAAACAATCTTGGTTTAATGAAAATAAAGTATTTTGAATATATAGGTCTTTGTTTTCTGTCTTGAGAAGTGAAATTGACAGAAATATGTTTCTATTTGGCTTTCAAAAACACTATTTGATGGGATGGAGTGACATTACAGCACTTATAAACAGTGGGTGCTGTGCAGGGACTGACATGCAGTACTTAGCATCTACATCAGCTAGTTCAAACTCATTACTTCAGCTCCAGAATTGATGCCATCTTTTGGTGGACATGGGGTACAACACACACCTACACTGATACAAACACATATAGTAACATAAGGAGTATTTGAGTATCTGAGATTAAAGAACTGTTTCAAGCAGTGTACTTACAACGAGCAATTTGTGACTTCTCACTGAATTATAGCAGTGAGAAATGTGTAAACCCATTCGTGGAAATGCAAGGGTGCAATACAGAATGTTCATTAATTGATTAAGAATGAATTATAAGAATGGAGAAATTTGGGGCAATGGGATTTCTGAGTATACAAAGGTGCTTGTTTGCTGAGTCATGTGAGTTCAACCTCTTAAGCTTTCAGTAAAATATATTTGCTGAACTCCACCTATATGTGCTATGCCAGGTCATACAGAAATATACATTTACACACAAGTACATGAATATAAAACCTGAAGTAAATGTAAATATTTTGTATAGAAAGCTGAAAACATAGAATGTAGAGAGAAGGTGGAAAACCATAAAGCAAATACTTTCATTTCTCCAAATGCACTAAAGTAAGAATACAAAAGCAAAGAAGGAAAAGTCACTAGGAAAATATCAGCTCTTACTTACTGCTGTGACTCAGGGAAGGACTATTTTCCTATTCTGGATGGGCAAGGAAGCATGAACCAGACTGGCTCTCTATTCTGCTTTTTGTGTCACAGAAAGGAGTATTTGGCTCAACTATTGAAAACTGCAAACCTAGAGGGTGACTTAATCACTGAATGAGGAGGTTTTCCATCTTCCTTAAATTGACAGAATGTGAGAACCTTGATTGTTAAGTTTACTTTTGTGAGTCTGACCCAAACCCATAAAATATTCCTCAACACTCACACACACACACACACACACACACACACACACACACAAATTCACTTACCCTTATTTCTACTTTCAGAATATCAGAAAAATTTATTCAGCACTTCATTGATACATCCAAGGTGAAAATGGCTGGTTTTCATGAGATTTTCTTAGTTTAAAACAATATATTATGATGATGGGTTCTCTAGTGATTTGCTAAGCTACCACAACAAATTATCTCACTGGGGGATCTCAAACTACATTTTCCAGCTCTGGATGCAAACATCTGATGTCAAGTAAACTCTAGAAGAATACGCCTTGCCTTTTCCTATTTCTATGTGTGGAGAAATCTTTTGTGATTGACAGAAAATCATATGAAAAAGGCAAGGAGGAAAATGTGAACATTAATGCAAAAACAGCTCAATAGTGCAGAGAAAGAAAACAGATGTCTGCCAGAATAAATTGTACACAATTTCATGTCTCAAATATATTATTTTTTCAGCTAATGATACAGATTACCCATAGATTTTTGAGAAATTTGGTGAATGGTAACAGATGTCTGTACCTACCAAAACTTGTACTCTCCTCTTTTTTACATGAAAGTCATTCTAACCACATATTGATGCTTCCTGTGTCTCTTTTTTTATACAAAATATAAAATTTCATTACTAAATCAGATCAAAGTGTGCCTACATACATAGCTTCTATTACCACAGGTATAATATAATGCCATGAGTGGTTTTCTGTTCGTTTTAAGATCATAATAGAAAATAGTCCTGTCATATCATTTATCATTTGCTTTCATAGCAATATCTTGTTTCACTTTCTGTTGGAAAGTATCAAACATATAAAATAGCAAATTGAGAATCATGCATCCATGAGGGCTTCATGTGATTGGTTTCAATGGGAAATAAAAATGATCATACAGAATATTCTTTCCATTTTTGTCTTTTGGAAAGCCTAATCTCAAATGTATAATTCCAGGTTCTGTGATGTACGCATCTTGGTTACTTCAAATAAGATTTCTAACCTTTTTCATATCTCAAAATATATACTGGTTCTACTTCAATAAATATATAAAAGACTGGGGTTTACACCATTGATCTTAACCCAACTTTAGCTCCTAATACATGCCCACTCTAATAATCTATGCTCTCACAATTTTTCAGTTCATAACATGAAAAATAATGTCTAGATTACGTGTGAAACATAAAGGAAGTAACCCAGTTAGAGTGTGTGGAATCATTGTCAAAAAAAATTGTCTCAATTTATTTTATGATGCACATAAATGGTCATGATATAATTTGGAATTACAATGCCCTAATGAAACTTAGATCAGTAAATGAAAAATAGTTGGGAGCTGTGGGTTTTTGGGCTATGAAAGATACCCTGATTCCTGGTTAACATGGGTCAAATCCCCGGAAATCCTAAAAGGCATGGCAGGTACATTCCAGTCTCCCAGAAGATGAAGGCCTCACTAGCTGAAACCCCCACAGATACCTGTACAAGAGTTTGAGACAGACCAGTCATGTAGGACAATGCCCCAAGCCCCTCCTCCACAGGTGAGGACATGACCACAGGTCACATAGGCTCAAGAAATATCAGTCATAGAAACAGGACCATACCCCTGAATATGTAGATGAGGTCTTTCCAAGCTTTCAGTTCAAACCAATAGGAAGTACCTGCTGTCAGACACTGACCCATCCAAAAACTGTATTTAAGAATCATGTTCAAGATTAAAGGGATATAAGAATTATTCTATCATCTGAAAATTTCTGTCATAAGAGCTGTAACACTGCCTCTTGGGGAAGAGATCTGCTCTCCCAAAATCATCACCAGAAACTCTCCTGACCCCTCGCTGGCTAGTCAGTCTCCTGCTGGCTCAGCTGGGCCTGAGCAACTGATGCAGTTGAGATGGAAAGGAGCAGAACTGGAAGCTGAGACAGTGAAAACAGTCTACCCTTCCTGCCTGAGTTCTTTCCCCCTCGCCAGAACCATCACACCAGTCCCACAGGGAGCACACTTATAAAAAGTATAACTACCTACTAGGACACAGTCTACTTTAAAATGACTTCTTAAACATAGCTAGCTATCATTTCCCAAAAGTGAATTTCATTAGCCTTAGGTTAATAAGCTTACTTTTATGTACTTTCATAGGAACTTTAAGTCTTCTTCATGCATCGTTTAACTTTTCACCTTCATGCATTTGTCTTTGAGGGTATGGCTCAAACTATACATGTTTTATGTCATAATTAGGGATCAAAAAGTACAGCAAATGAAGACTTCCTATACTATGATCTTGATTCCTAACATATTTCTGTAACAACAGAGTCAGAGATATGATATTACCTCAATCAATCTTGTATTAAATGTTGTTGAATATTGTATTTTATAATTTATATAAACATTCTAGAAAATTAATTTAATTAACAAAGTTTTGACATCTAAATACTGCTATACTAGTTGAACAATTTGCTCAAGGTTTTTAGTGGCAAAATTAAAGGATTTAATGAGATATTCAGTCACTTTGCTGTTCTATTTAAAGTCATACCTATTATCTTTATACTGTATATAATTGTATACAGTTGGTATTTCGTAGGAGTTGGCAAAGACTAAATATAGAGTATCATTTAATTTTCAATGCCTACTTAATATATTTAGAATTTCAGCAAATACTAATTTAATGAACAATGACTTATTGCTGCTAAAGTTATATCCTCATTATGTTTATAATATACACAGTAGCAATTTAATGCATTTATTACTGTGCGCCTCATTTTAATTACTGAATTGTATTTATTTTCCCTTAAACATTTCAGAGTGTGTAATGATGAATTAGGGAAATATAATATTTTTATGATGGTTGCTGAATAAATTATTAAGCAAAGATTTTCAGCACACCTGTACAAATTCATCTGAAACCAAAAGATATAGAGCTATTTTCCTAGTCGAAAGGTGGCAGGGTGATAAAACAGAAAGTAACTCCATTATATTTTATTTCCAGATGGTACTGAGTTACAAAAGTTGACTCCAATTAAATTATTGTGGAAATGTGTGCTCTTTAAAAATAGATATGGAAAAATATTCTTCTAAAACTGAAGGAATTGAGCTTGCACTATTCACACAATATGAATTATACAACTAGGAGTTTAGTTCAAATTAAATTTTCAAGATTTATTTTCTTTGCGCCAATAAAAAACAAATATAAGAGATCTTGTCTACGAGAGCATGCTTTTTGAGGAATATATCAGCCTGTTGAACAAAAGAAAATTATTTTGAGAATGCGGAAAGTTTTGTAGTTAAAACAACATCAACCATTAGGAATATATTTTAAAAATTTGTGAATCTGTCTGTTCTTGACATTCCCATTATTTGTGTGTGTGTGTGTGTGTGTGTGTGTGTATGTGCATTTGTGTGTGTGCATGCTTGTGTGCTTTTGTTTGTCTACGAGAAATACATTTTTTTTTTAAAAAATTAACCACTCTGGAAACCACCAAATTGATTTGGTGATTTCTCAGAAAATTGGAAATAGTTCTTCTTGAAGGTCCAGCTATACCACTGCTGGACAAATACCCAAAAGATCCACCACCACATCACAAGGATTTACTATGTTCATAGAAGCCATAATAATAATAATAATAATAATAATAATAATAATAATAATAATAGCAATTAATAATAGCCAGAAATTAGAAGCAACTCAAATGATCCTATCCAAATAGGGGATGGATGGATGGGAAACTGGGAAGGGAGATAACATTTGAAATGTGAATAATTAAAGTAACCATATCCCGTGGGAGAAAGAGCTCACCATCCGGACAGATGGGCACTCCTGAGACTGCAGAGAGGGAGAGACCACCAATACTGCCCACCCTTGCCCACATCCCTGGCCCAAGAGGAAACTGTATAGGGCCTTTGGGAACTGGAAGGTAGAGGCACTCAAGCGGCAGGTCCCCTGTGGTCCAGACACCTCTCAGACCTGAAGGGACCTGGTCAATAGCGCCTTGCACCCAAATAACTTGGTTGGGAGAGCTAAACCTTCAGAGGGGCAGACATGCCTGGGAAGCCAGAGGAGACTACACTCTGCCCACATTTCTGACTCCAGAGGAAAACACCTAATGCCATCTGCTACCCCAGTGCAAGGGGGCTAGGGGAAAAGGCAGCACAGGCCCTCCTGCTTGCTGCCCTCAGGTAGAGCTCAAAAGCAGCCCCCCACGAGCAACTTGAGCCACAAGACCACAGGTAAGATCAACTTTTCTGCTCCAAGTGACCTGCCTGGTGGACTCAGGATACAGGCTCACAGAAACAGCTAAAGAGCAGTAGACAGGAAAGACTACACACCTGAAAACAGAACACTCTGTTCCCATAACTGGCTGAAAGAAAACAGGAAAACAGGTCTACAGCACTCCTGACACACACTCCTATAAGATGGTCTAGCCACTGTCAGAAATAGCAGAACACGATAACACTAGAGAAAATGTGATAGCGAGAGGCAAGCACAGGAATCCAAGCAATAGAAACCAAGACTACATGGCATCATCAGAGCCCAATTCTCACACCAAAGCAAACACTAAATATCCAAACAACCCGGAAAAGCAAGATCTTGATTTTAAATCACATTTGATCATGATTATGGAGGACTACAAGAAAGCCAGAAAGAACTCCCTTAGAGAAAGGCAGGAAAACATAAATAAACAAGTAGAAGCCAATAGAGCAGAATCACAAAAATCCCTGAAAGAATTCTAGGAAAACACAATCAAACAGGTGAAGGAATTAAAAATGGAAATAGAAGCAATAAAGAAAGGACACAGGGAAACAACCCTGGATATAGAAAACCAAAGGAAGAGACAAGGAGTCGTAGATACAAGCATCACCAACAGAATACAAGAGATAGAAGAGAGAATCGCAGGAGCAGAAGATTCCATAGAAATCATCGACACAGCTGCCAAAGATAATGTAAAACTGAAAAAGCTACTGGTCCAAAACATACAGGAAATCCAGGACTCAATGAGAAGATCAAACTTAAGGATAATAGGTATAGAAGAGAGTGAAGACCCCCAGCTCAAAGGACCAGTAAATATCTTCAACAAGATCATAGAAGAAAACTTCCCTAACCTAAAGAAAGAGATGCCCATAAACATACAAGAAGCCTACAGAACTCCAAATAGACTGGAACAATAAAGAAACTCCTCCTGTCACATAATAGTCAAAACACCAAATGCACAAAACAAAGAAAGAATATTAAAAGCAGTAAGCGAAAAAGGTCAAGTAACATATAAAGGCAGACCTATCAGAATCACACCAGACTTCTCACCAGAGGGTATGAAAGCCAGAGGATCCTGGACAGATGTCATACAGACCCTAAGAGAACACAAATGCTAGCCGAGATTATTGTATCCAGCAAAACTCTCAATTAACATAGATGGAGAAACCAAGATATTCCATGACAAAACCAAATTTACACAATATCTTTCTACAAATCCAGTGCTACAAAGGATAATAAATGGTAAAGCCCAACAGAAGGAGGCAAGCGACACCCTAGAAAAAGCAAGAAACTAATCATCTTGGCAACAATAGAAAGAGAAGAAAAGCACACAAACATAATCTCACATTCAAATACGAATATAACAGGAAGCAACAATCACTATTACTTAATATCTCTCAATACCAATGGACTCAACTCCCCAATAAAAAGACATAGATTAACAAACTGGATACACAATGAGGACCCAGCATTCTGCTGTCTACAGGAAACACACCTCAGAGACAAAGACAGACACTACCTCAGAGTGAAAGGCTGGAAAATAACTTTCCAAGCAAATGGTCTGAAGAAGCAAGCTGGAGTAGCCATTCTAATATCAAATAAAATCGATTTTTAACTAAAAGTCCTCAAAAAAGATAAAGAAGGATACTTCATATTCACCAAAGGAAAAGTCCACCAAGATGAACTCTCAATCCTAAATATCTATGCTCCAAATACAAGGGAAACTACATACATAAAAGAAACTTTACTAAAGCTCAAAGTACACATTGTACCTCACACAATAATAGTAGGAGATTTCAATACCCACTCTCATCAATGAACAGATCATTGAAACAGAAATTAAACAGAGATATAGACAGACTAAGAGAAGTCATGAACCAAACGGACTTAACAGATATTTATAGAACATTCTATCCTAAAGCAAAAGGATATACATTATTCTCACTACATCATGGTACTTCTTCCAAAATTAACCATATAATTGGTCATAAAACAGCCCTCAACAGATACAGAAAGATAGAAATAATCCCATGTGTCCTATCAGAGCACCACGAGCTAAAGCTGGTCTTAAATAAAAATAAGGGAAGAACACCCACATATACATGGAAGTTGAACAATGCTCTACTCAATGATAACCTGGTCAAGGAAGAAATAAAGAAAGAAATTAAAGACTTCTTAGAATTTAATGAAAATGAAGGTACAACATACCCAAACTTATGGGACACAATGAAAGCTGAGCTAAGAGGAAAACTCACAGGTCTGAGTGCCTGCAGAAACAGGAGAGACCATATGTCACCAGCTTGACAGCACACCTAAAAGCTCTAGAAAAAAGAAGCAAATACACACAGGAGGAGTAGAAGGCAGGAAATAATCAAACTCAGAGCTGAAATCAACCAAGTAGAAACTAAAAGTACTATATAAAGAATCAACAGAAACAAAAGTTGGTTCTTTGAGAAAATCAACAAGATAAATAAACCCTTAGTGAGACTAACAAGAGGACACAGAGTGTCTGTCCAAATTAACAAAATCAGAAATGAAAAGGGAGACATAACTACAAAATCAGAGGAAATTCAAATTATCATCAGATCCTACTACAAAAACCTATATTCAACAAAACTTGAAAATCTGCAGGAAATGGACAATTTCCTAGACAGATACCAGGTACCAAAGTTAAATCAGGAAGAGGTAAACCATTTAAACAACCCCATAACTCCTAACGAAATAGAAGCAGTCATTAAAGGTCTCCCAACCAAGAAGAGCCCAGGTTCAGACGGGTTTAGTGCAGAATTCTATCAGACCTTCATAGAAGATCTCAGACCAATACTATCCAAACTATTCCACAAAATTGAAACAGACAGAGTGCTACTGAACTCCTTCTATGAAGCCACAATTACTCTTATACCTACACCACACAAAGACCCAACAAAGAAAGCAAACTTCAGACCAATTTCCCTTATGAATGTCGACGCAAAATACTCAATAAAATTCTGGCAAAACAAATCCAAGAGCACATCAAAACAATCATCCACCATGATCAAGTAGGCTTCATCCCAGGCATGCAGGGATGGTTTAATATACGGAAAACCATCAATGTGATCCATTATATAAACAAGCTGAAAGAACAAAACCACATGATCATTTCATTAAATGTTGAGAAAGCATTTGACAAAATTCAACACCCCTTCATGATAAAAGTCCTGGAAAGAATAGAAATTCAAGGTCCATTCCTAAACATAGTAAAAGCCAGTAGCTAAAATTATACTAAATGGAGAGAAACTTGAAGCAATCCCACTAAAATCAGGGACTAGACAAGCCTGCCCACTCTCTGGCTACTTATTCAATATAGTTCTTGAAGTTCTAGCCAGAGCAATCAGACAACAAAAGGAGATGAAAGGGGTACATATTGGAAATGAAGACGTCAAAATAACACTATTTGCAGATGATATGATAGTATTTTTAAGTGATCCCAAAAGTTCCACCAGACAACTACTAAAGCTGATAAACAACTTCAGCAAAGTGGCTGGGTATAAAATTAACTCAAATAAATCACTAGCGTTCCTCCACACAAAAGAGAAAAAAGCCGAGAAAGAAATTAGGGAAACGACACCCTTCATAATAGTCCCAAATAATATAAAATACCTCAGGGTGACTTTAACCAAGCAAGTAAACGATCTATATGATAAGAACTTCAAGCCTCTGAAGAAAGAAATTGAAGAAGATCTCAGAAGATGGAAAGATCTCCCATGCTCATGGATTACCAGGATTAATATAGTAAAAATGCCATTTTGTCAAAAGTGATCTACAGATTCAATGAAATCCCTATCAAAATACCAATCCAATTTGTCAGAGAGTTAGACAGAAAAATTTCCAAATTGATCTGGAATAACAAACACCCAGGATAGCTAAAAGTATCCTCAAAAATAAAAGGACTTCTTGGGGAATCACTATCCCTGAACTCAAGCAGTATTACAGAACAATAGTGATAAAAACTGAATGGTATTGGTACAGAGATAGACTGAGACACAAATGGAATAGAATTGACGACACAGAAATGAACCCACATACCTATGGTCACTTGATTTTTGATGAAGGATCCAAAACTATCCAACGGAAAAAAGATAGCATTTTCAGGATATGGTGCTAGTTCAACTGGAGGTCAGCATGTAGAAGAATGCAGATGGATCCATGCTTATCACCCTCTACAAAACTTAAGTCCAAGTGGATCAAAGACCTCCACATCAAACCAGATACACTCAAACTAATAGAAGAAAAAGTGGGGAAGCATCTGGAACACATGAGCACTGGAGAAATTTCCTGAACAAAACACCAATGGCTTATGCTCTAAGATCAAGAATCGACAAATGGGATCTAATAAAACTGCAAAGCTTCTGTAAGGCAAAGGATACTGTTGTTAGGACAAAATGACAACCAACAGATTGGGAAAAGAGCTTTATCAATCCTACAACTGATAGAAGGCTGATAAACAAAATATACAAAGGATTCAAGAAGTTAGACTTCCAGGTGACCAATAATCCTATTAAAAAATGGGGTTCACCTAAACAAAAATTCACAGGTGAGGAATGCCGAATGGCTGAGAAACACCTAAATAAATGTTCAACATCTTTAGTCATAGGGAAATGCAAATCAAAACAACCCTGAGATTTTACCTCACACCAGTGAGAATGGCTAACATCAAAAACTCAGGTGACAGCATATACCAGCGAGGATGTGGAGAAAGAGGAACACTCCTCCATTGTTAGTGGGATTGCAGACTGGTACAACCATTCTGGAAATCAGTCTGTAGGTTCCTCAGAAAATTAGACATCGAACTACCTGAGGACCCAGCTGCACCACTCTGAGAATGGGATCCGCGTTGAAGGAATCAGAGAAAGGTGGAAGAGCTTGAAGGGTCTCGAGACCCCCATATGAACAACAGTGCCAACCAACCAGAGCTTCCAGGAACTGACCCTGGGCTCCAACCTCATAGGTAGCAAGAATAGCCTAGTAAGATCACTAGTGGAAGAGGTAGCCCTTGGTCCTGCTGTGACTGAACCCCCAGTGAACATGATTGTTGTGGGGAGGGTGGTATTGGGGGGAGGATGGGGAGGGGAACACCCATATAGAAGGGGAAGTGGAGGGATTAGGGGGATGTTGACCTGGAAACCTGGAAGGGGAATAAGAATTGAAATGTAAATAAGAAATACTCAAGTTAATAAAGATGGAAAAAAAAAGAAAATGATTCCTTTGTGGAGTTTGGTTAAGTAAAATAGTAACAATTTAAGTTGAAACTATTTTTCTGTTAATTTTAATTTGAAAATAGAATCTTCTGTTTTATGATACATCTGATTATAATTCTCCTCCTTACACTCTTCCCAGTTTCCCACTCTCCACTTCCCCTCTTCCTCAGATCCATGCCTCCTCCATTTCCTCTTCAGAAAAGAGGAGCCTTTCAAGAGACAAGAACCAAAGACAACAAAACAGGATACAATAATACAAGGTAAAAGACTCATCTTGAGTCTAGACAGGGTAACCCAATAGGAAGCACACATATATAAGAGCAGAGAAAAGAAACAGAGACACACATACTCTCATTCTTAGGAATCCCTCAAAAATACTGTCTTAGTCAGGGTTTCTATTTCTGAGCAAACACCATGATTAAGAAGCAAGTTGGGGAGGAAATAGTTTATTCAGCTTATACTTTCATGCAGCTTTTCATCACCAAAGGAAGTCAGGACTGGAACTCAAGCAGGTTAGGAAGCAGGATCTGATACAGAGGCCATGGAAAGATGTTTCTTATTGGCTTGCTTCCCCTGGCTTGCTCAGCTTGCTCTCTTGTGGAAGCCAAGACTACCAGTCTAGGGATGGCACCAGTTAATGGGGTCCTCCCCCTTGATCACTAGTTGAGAAAATGCCTTACAGCTGGGTCTCATGGAGGCATTTCCTTAACTGAGGCACGTTTTCTCTGCGATAATTTCAGTTTGTGTCAAGTTGACACATAAAACCAACCAGTACAAATACCAAACCAAGCACCTAGTGTACATATACACAGAGGCCCTTGGGCAGACCCATGCAGGCTACATACTTGCCAGTTTAGTCTTTTTGAGACTATATAAGCCTTGCCTAGTTGATTTAGTAGACCAAGAGTCCCTGGTGTCCCTCATCCTTCTGACTACTAGTCTTTCCCCTCTCTTCATAGAGTACCCAATCTCCAATGGAAAGGAGCCAATGGACACTGCATGGAGACTCTCTTTACAAATAATTCCTGGCTATAGGTCTTCTTACCTGTTCCCATTTGCTGCTGGAAGAAAGCTCACTATAGGTGACTGGATAAGATACAAGTCTTTGAATACAGAGAATGTGAATATCACTCAAAATAATTTCATCTTTTTTTCCAGTTGTGTTTCGTTCTCCTCTAGGTCTCTGGCTATCCAGTCTGGGTTTCTGGCCATCTAGACACTGTAGGGCCTGGACTCTCTAATTTCCTCTGAGCATCAAGTTAAACAAAGATTCCTTGGCCACTACCACAGGTTTCCAATGCCCCAGTATATCTTGCAGACAGGACAGATTTTATGTGGAGAATTAGTGGCTACATTGGTGTCTATTTTTCTCTTTTCACAGACTCCAGATTACTTTCTTCTGCCAAAGACTAGAAAGTTGTGAAGTGCTTAATTGGGACATAATTTAAGAAGAGTGTTCATGAGACTAATACATGTTTCCAATTCTTTTGAAAAAGTCACACTGAGACCAAATTTGTTTCACTTAGTATAATAGTAACAAACTCTCATATATTGTTATTTAAAACATATTTAAGTGTCATACTTAATACTGGATGGACACTGCCTTTTTAAGACTGTAGCAAAACACTGGATAATTAATTCATCTCTAGAGACTGTTTATTTTGAATTAGGGTTTTAACGAATTCCATTAATCTTTGGCTATTGCCTGAGTCTTCAGTCCTGCCTGATGTCTCTCATGGGGGCAATGGGTGAAAAGGCACAAATTCAATGCCTGAGATTCCTATATCATGTGAGAATACTTCAGCAAGCCCTTTTATTAATTCTCAGGGAGCACCCTTAATATACTCTGCTAGAATCCCATTGGTCCCAAGCAAGTGTGTCCTTTAAGTGGCAGTTCCTAATTGGCTGTCATTGCGTCACCAATCTCTTATTACTCAGGCAGGCTTCAGTTTGGCCCTTATGTGAAAATTGTCTCAGTGGCTGAGTGAACCCACTCACTATTTACCAGTGTTTATGAGGAAGCAGCCAATACCCCGGATGTGGAGCCTTTTTGTTCCCCCTACATTTGGCATTTGTTGGGGTACAATGTCACTGGCTCAGAGCACAGGCTGAAGCAACATTTCTTCATTGTCTAGAATTGAAAACAAGAGGACATTGGTTGTCTTTCCTGGTGCTACTAATATAAGCATCTGCGCTAGCCCTTGACCAAGCCAGCTCAGTCAACAGGGTCTGGAGGGAGGGAGTGATGATTGAAAAGCAAAAGATGATGAGAAAACACTCTAACATGACTCTAGTCCGGTCTGAGGCTGAATATGGCTTTTTTTTTCCAGTCTGCTTTTATATCAGTGTAGGTACAGACAAAGACTATGGCCAGTCCTAAGGCATAAACAAGTAGTCAAAGAACAAACAAAGCGTAAACAGAGTAGTTAAGGCAAACAAAAGTACAAACAAAGGTCCCATGATTACTGTATTCAAGGTCTTAACAAGACCCATCAAGATACAAAGAACACATTCCTCAGCTGTATTCTTCTTAAGCATACTTTCTTGTCTTAGCCCAATGTCAAATTCCTGCCAAATCTCTAGAAGGAGGCATCAAGAGCACTCCAGAAGACTTCATCCCATAAATATTTTACTACCTTCCAGTAGTACCAGCTTAGGAACCACATCTACAAAGACTAGCTTATTAAAAGAAAAATTACAGTCTAAATTATGGTTGGACCTATTGATTTTCTTCCTGTATAAAGGAAAACAACAAATGTAAATTCCAGTTACTGTAGTTCTTAGGTTTGCGGAAAAATGTCTATTTCCCCAATTTCCCAAGTCTGAAATTTTGTGCAAAATTATAGTACAGATACAATTCCTAACAAAAAATTTTTCATTTTGCTTGTCTCAAAATGAAACCAAAGAAACTTCACTTCTCATATTAATTGACATTAATGTTGTCCCAAATGATAAAGTTAAATCATCAGATTTAAAGTTGTTGTCATCCTAAATGAAATTATAGAAACAGTAAAAAGGAAACTCTAAACTTGAGACATTTAAGGGCCACCAATCTCTCCTAACCTCTTCTTGGTTCTGTTCCTTCATGAATCATGCCTGTTATACTGTAGATGCAAATGTACATCTAATGGTTTAGTGTTTCAGAAACTGAAGCCACCATTGATAGCAATCATAGGAAATATTTTCATCCTCATAATTATTAAAACTTTTTTTAAAAATTTGTTTTATTGATGTTTCTGCACCTCGGAGAAGTGAGTGCAGCAGTGTATGGGTAAAGGTTAGAGGACAAGATTGAGTTTATTCTCTTTCTACCTTTATGTGTGCTTTGGGGATCAAAGTTATGTTGCCAGGCTTGTGTGAGAAACTTTTACCCAATGAGTGATTATCTCACTAGCCCTTTTTTTCTATAATTAATAGTAATGACTTTCTTTTTAAAAATCACATTTATTTATTAACTTTATTTATGTGGGGTGGCAATGTGGGAATGTCATGGCTCACAGGTAGAGCCTGAGAGCTTTCCAGCACATGATCACAGGAATCATATTTTGATCATTTGGTTTTATGGCAGTCTATTCTGCTGAGCTACCTTGCAGGTACTGCAAACTGTTAATGAAGCTTAAAATAAATTTTCTTCATTTTCCTAGAGAAAAAGTTCATTAGAATGACTTCATAATTAGGTAATTTTATTTGGATTGTTTTTCTAGTGTATTATAATTCATGTAGGGAAGAGTTATATGACTTTCATAAATTATAATATACCCAAACATATATTTAGGGACTGTGGCCTACAATGTGGATCAAAATTAACACCTAGCCTTTCAGTGTGTTCTACTAAGCACTTACTTTTTCCTCTGATAGTAGTACTATTCAAATTTTCATCAATGTTTGCTAACTCTCTTATTGAAAATATTATTAATATATACTGTTCCATGGCACTGTTTTATGAAAGTCTATTTTCCTCAGAATTGTTTTTATGTTTTCTGCCTCTTTCAATTGAATTTCATTTCATCACTTTATTTTATTCCTTTGTTTCATTACTTTCTGAACTGTCAGAGTTTTATGGATGTTGAAAATGTCTCTAGATTTACCCATTATGACTGATGCTGCCATATATTTTTGAACATATATATTGATATGCATACTTATATATGTTATAGCTATTGATGATTTGAAAATTGTTATCTAGGAATAGAAATGTTGAAATACAGAACTGTTCAGTGCATTTGCCAGAAGTGTACATTGGTTCCTATTTTTCCACATCATAACTAATATTGTATACAATTCCTCTCATGATGTGATATGTGTACTTGTTCCATACTCCCTTCTGTGTATTAAACAAAATATATACTTTTCTTAGATACTTCTTCCCCGATATTCTCATACTATACTTTTTTCATTTAGATGAGACTATGTTAAGTACTTGAAACTAGATAATACTTTCATTTTATTCAATCATGAATTTGACATATCATTTTTAAATAAAATATATTCTCAAATAAAACTTTTATTTATCATGTTGTTGCTATATTTTGCTTTTGGAGGCAAGGTGTCAGTAGTGAAAGATGACCTAAATGTCCTTATATGGACACAACTGATCTTGACTATATTGTCCTGCCTCTATATTCCAAGTGCTTTTTTTATAGACATGTCAGTGATGCTATTTTACATGATGATGATAATATAATGCTGAATCTTATGCTTTCTAAACAAGCATTTAATCAACAGTATAATCTGAGATACTTATTTGCTATGGGAAAACTTACTTTCTCCTGCTTTAATCCCTACTCAACTTTGCTAGATACCTACACAATGTTGGGTAAAAGTAAAAGATGGAAATCATACAATAATTTGAGCAGAGGATATACAGTATTGACATAAATACAAAAGGGAGTAATGAAGTATTGATTGTCATGATACAAAAATTATAGAAATTGAAAACGTATAAATGAATACTTGTATTTAACAAAATCACTTATAATCCTGTTACTGAGATACTACACTAGAGTCACAGAAATGAGTCCTAGCCTCTGTTGAAGAGGGTACAACTGACTCACAGGATGTGGACAAATTGCTCTTGTATTGGTTGGCCTTGCAGACACTCATTCTCTCTGGGATCAGGAAAGCTATTCATAGAAAGGAGTCTATCAGAAACACTATATAAATTCGTCTAAGGTCAGTTCTGGCAGAGAATTCTGGCACTGTGGGTTATCACCTCCTGGGATCTGTGAGGGACATTCACCAGGAAGCTTTGTGTACTTCAAGAGAGGAGAAGGTCCAGGTAGTGGAGTGGTCGGATGCAGAAACCTCAAAAAAGTAAAATGACTTATGCCTATCTCTGCTTTCCAGCACTCTTTACTGATACAAATTAGCGGTGTTGGTCGTAGAAAATAAGCAAAGTATATATATTTGACGTTCATTCCCACAGGACAGGCACAAGAGAACGGACTTTGAACTGTGAGGTTAGAGCTCTTGTTCCCATGCTTCTTTGTCTCACCAAGCTTTTGCTTGTGTCCAGGTTTTAAAATGTCCACTACTGTTTCCTTCCTGTTTCTATGAACCATTCTTACAAGAACCAACTCATACTTATTGCACATGTATTTACTTTCAAGGAATTAGTCCCAAATAATGTAATTTTTAAATCTAAGGATCAAAATGATTTAACTATGTGCTTTGGTACATTCTTGTTGGTGTCAAACATGCATGGCAAGTTGAATTTATTTAATTTTTATTTATCTTCTGTATTGTCTCTCATTCCTCCTAGAGACAAAACAGCTTCTTGGTTTTTTTTCCACCCTATTCTATATTCTTACTTAATCAATCAAATAATAGTGACCTTATCTCTTATTGGATAGATTTCCTCCTCCTCTTTCTCCTTCTCTTCTTCATCTTTTGAGCTTTGTCTTAGATTTTTGAATCTATGGTAAATTTTTCCCAGCTGACTGACCCTTCTGTCTTGAATTGCAAGGTTCTAGTTCTCCTTTTTTTGCTGTTAACCTGATAATTAGTAAAGTGTAACCCTGGACATGCAAGTATCTTGCTTAAATCTCCTACAGATTCTCTCTTGCTTAGAGCAATGTTTTCACCCTATGCTCATCAGAAACCCTACAGTTGTTAAACAGAGGACAGTGAACAGAAAAGGACAGTATATTAGCTGGTTCCTACATGATGCTTCTCTTATCTTTTATATCTTTTATGAATAGATGTGCATAGATGGTTTCTCACTAGAAACAACTAACACAATTCATGTCAGACAATTTAGCAAGTACTCACGTATGGAATAAATTCTGAACATTTGACATAACATCTACAATGGATCACTACACTAATTTTATGTGACATCCAATTCTTTATACTGTGCTAGGAAAGTGAAAACTCAACCATAGTCTTATTCAGTTGTTCAAAGTACCTTGAATAAGCCTGCATTTTTACATTTATTCAGTATGTAATAAATGTCTCTCATACTTAAATTTGTCAGATTCTATTGCAAGTTCTGCAGAAATAGTAGTGATAAAGATAGAAAAATTGTCAATTCAAAAAATATATGTAAAATGCCATAGAAAGAGTAGGAAATTGGAGTAAATAATTTTAAGAAGTATAGTTTGAATATGACCATGATAGGTAGAGGACATCTACTAGAGATATTGATGAATGAGTACTGTTCCAAAATTGCATAATAATGTCAATAATGAGTTTAGACATTTGAGGAATCAGTGTTCCTAGAATGAAAAATGCCAATTTCCTTAGGCAACAACACGTATAGAATATTAGAAGAGCATCATAAACTCAAAGTGAATAGAGTAGAAAGGCAAAAGAATAAAGAAATATTGAGATTATGAACATGATAGTAATTAAGCTACAATTAATCAAGCAAACTGCTGAAATATTTTTGGTTTTCATACAAGGTGACATGCTTTCCTCATTTTTTACTGGCACCATCACAAAATGCCTTAAACTGAGTACACTAAAATAATGCAAGTTTATTCTTACATAGTTCTGAAATTCAGCTATTCAGAATCACATGTAAGCAAACTGTGGTCACGCTCTGTCTCTGATGCTATGAAGGAGGTCTTTCATTGGTGGTGCCTAGCTCCTAGTTGTGACCTCTGTTTCATAACATTCCCCTTTTGCATCATCAGCACCTGGCATTCTGCCCCTTTCTTGCTGTGTGACACTCTGTATCTTTCCCTCTCTTAGTAATAGGAAAGGGGTAGATAAAGATGAGCTTAAGACCAGCTAGGTAAGAGTCTTCTTCTTGAGTAGACCACAGGTTAATTAATTAAACAGACAAGGTAAGTATCTGAGATACTTTTAGGATTCACTTGCATACTTGGGAAGAAACAATTCAATGTAAATGTTCTTAGTTTATATATGGTATGATTTTTGCAGTAGATACTAGAAAGGGCCTTTTGTTTATTGGTTTTAAACATGGAAAGGAAACAAGATTGGAAAGAATGAGGTCAGCAAGAAAGTGTGGAAAGACAGCAGCTTGGATGTAGGTACCAAAAGTGGAGATGTAATGAATTGGTGGCATTTAACAGTATTTCAAAGGTAGAACTAAAAGAACTAGCTTCAGTGGTTCCATAATAAGTTTAAAACAGAGCCACATAACACAATTACTCTTGCAAACGGAGACATGAGAGCATGGAGTAATAAAAGAAGAAATGATTATAAAAAGTTGTGTTGAATACTATGGTTGATATGGTGAGTTTGAAATATACATTAAGGAGTTTGAAAGGTAAAGCGATAACAAGATAATCTAGTTTTCACAACAATAGCTAATTTAAGCTTTCTTTTTATATCTTGCCAATTGAAGTATGTTTTCTGGCATATTATATCCTTACAAAATCCTACCATGGGCAGTATTTTACTTTATTCTGCATACCATAACAAATTATTCCAAACTATTTTGTTTGCCCAAATAGAAAGAAGAAGGAAAAGGAGGAGGAGAGAGGCAAAGGAGGAGAAAGAAGGGGGAGAGGGGGAAGAGGGGAGAGAGGAGGAAGATGGGGAGGAGGGGGAAGTTGAGGAAAGGGAGGAAGAGGGGAGTCTAAATTAAAAACAATAGCAGGTTTTATTTCTTGTAACTACTCAGAGAAGATTTCTTCTATGCTTTTATCTTAAACACTCTTGTTTTTTAACCCCTCTTCTTTGTCGTTTTCTTTGTTTTGTTTTATTCTTCCTTGCTCTCTCCTCCTCTTCCCCCCTCTTGTTTTCTCCTCTCTCCTCTGCTCCTCTTTGTTTCTATTTGCTGATTAATTACACTTAGAACACATCCCAATTCTTAGATGATTCCTCCTTGAAATATTAACTATGTTGTTGAGTGAGGAAAAAGAAGTGTATATGAGCACAGGTATTTACGTATATTACTTATTAATCCCATGAGAGTTTAAATAATGTATTTTAACCATATTTACCTCTGATTCTCCCATAACCAACCTCTCCACCTTTGATTTCCCACCCACCCAACTTTATGGTTTTCTGTTTCTGTCATTCACCTACTCTTGAGAATAGGGCCGTGTTGGAGTATACTTGAACTATAATGATTCTGTCACTAAAGAAAACTGCCCTTTCTTTTCCCAGTGAATATTAAATGCCAGTAGTCCTTCAGTTGGCAGAGTAATTTTTTGCCCATAATCCCTAAAACCATGGTGGAAGTTTGTTTTGTATAAACTGTGCTGGTGTTATACATGCTTTCAAATTCTTTAAGTTCTTATGTGAATTGTCTCTGTCATGTCCAAAAATACTATATCATTGTATTTAATTTATTTATTATTAAATAAATTGTTGTAATAATTGTAATAATTTATTTATTATTAAATTAATTTATCTATTACTCCTGGCTCTTACAATCTTTTTCTCCAGCTTTGGTAAACATCCCTAATCCTTAGGGGAAGGGGTTTTCTATGTATTGTACTTTGGACTATACACTCTAACTTCCCTTATTCTTTGCACCTTGAATTTGAGGATTTCTGTCCATCACTATTTACTGCAAGAAGAAACTTCTCAGATGAGGATTGAAATGTTCTGATCAATGGGTATAGCATTAAGCCATTAGGATCCATTTTGAGACCTTTATTTGACCTTTATACCAAATAATTGGAATTTCTTCTTTGTCCTAATTAATATGTTGATGACAAATCTCTTTGCAGTATGCAGGGAATTGGGCATTCATTTGATCCATTACAAAAATGTTTATGATGAACCCTTACCTTTGCCATTGCAAGATACGTGTTTCCTTTTTCTCCTTCTCCCAGTCTCTCACCCTGACCTCCCATCACCCCTCAAGATTCATCCCTCTACCTTCAGCTCCCTTTAGACCAGAACAGTCCTCCCATGGACAGCAATCAAATACAGCAAAACAAACTACAATAAGATCAGGCTCAAAACATCTTATCAAGTCCGGACAAAGCAATCAGTTAGAAGGAGTAAGATAACACAAGCAGGCAAAAGAATAAGAATCAGTCACAGTTCCCAATGTTAGAAATTCCACAAGAACACCAAGCCATAACATATATGAAGAGGAGCTAGATCAAACCCTCATCATCCCTGTGAATGTCTATGAGTCCTGGTCATTGATTTCATGGGCCATATTCTTGTGGTGTCTCTGACTCCCCTGGTCTCTCCTCTACCTCCTTCTCAGACTCTCCAAGATCTGCCCAATGTTTGGCTGTGGACTTCTGTATCTGTTCCCATGAGTTGCTCGATGAATTCTCTCTGATCTCTCTGATGTTGATTATGCTAGGCCCTGGTCCCAGAATACTCTGTAGACAGAACCAACTGTTGAAGATTTTGTGACTGGGATGATGTCCCAGCTCTTCCATTTGAGAACATTCCTAGTTATAGAAGATGTCCAGTTCCGGTTCCATGTTTCCTACTACTAGAAGGCTTTGTTAAGGGTGCACTCAGAAATGCCATGGAGTTTCCATTTCATTAGGTTTCTACCTCATCCCCTAAATTCTCCACAATCCAAACCATCTTTATCTCTCCCTGCCCCAATCCTAGATCACTCCTGTTTCCAAACCAACCTGTCCCCAGTCCAGCAGCAAAACCTTTTATATTTCCTATTCCTAGGGATATCTTAGCTTTCCTCCTTATGTCTTCCTATTTACTTAGGACCGTTTTATAAATAAGGAGACACAAGGAGAATGAACACAGTTCTCACATTGTGACATGTATGGAAACAGAATAAGTCATTGCCTTTTGAGACTTTCAGTGGTACATGAAAGAAATGGCTCAGTATTATATGTGCTATATCAGATTAAGGTAGAAAAGTGTAGTTAATACAAGAACTCTAGTGGATATATGGAAATCTCAAGGCAGTCAAAAGCACACAACTTAGGACCGCAGCTATTAAGGATGCCTTTCTCTTGACTCAGAGTAGATCAGTGAGATGAGGATCTATTTATGACTATATGATTATTTACAACCCCATAGGAGGAACAACAATATCAACCAACCAGACATCCCAGAACCCCCAGGGACTAAATCACCAACCAAAGAGTACACATGGAGCAACTGATGGCTTCAGCTGCATATGTAGCAGAGGATGACCTTGTCAGGAATCAATGGGAGGAGAAGCTCTTTGTCCTGTGAAGGCTATATGCCTCAGTGTAGGGGAATGCTAGGTTAGTGAGGCAGGAGTGGTTGAGTGGATGGGTGAAGGAGCACCCCCATAGAAGCAGGGGGAGGGGGATGGGATAAAGGGGTTTCAGGAGGGGAAACCAGGAAAGGGGATAACATTTGAAATATATTTATTTAAATAAAATATCCAATAAAAGAAAAGTATATATTGAAAATTACAATTTGGCATTGGTATAAATATCCTTTTTATTGGTTATTTTATTTATTTACATTTCAAATGTTATCCCCCTTCCCAGTTTCCCCTCCACTAAATCCCTATCCCCTCCCCACTCCCCTGCTTCTATGAGACTGCTCCTCCACCCACACTCATTGCTGACTCAATGCCCTAGCATTTCCCTTCTTAAACTTGTTGTCCCCATTTCTGTTTTAGCTATCCATGTACCTTTATTCTTGAGCATTGTATCATTTCAAATGCTGATTATTTTGTTTTAATTATTCTAAACACACAGTCTTACTGACTACAATTCCTTAACAGCATTTAAATCTAGTGTTCCTCTCTGACAATGTTCAGATATACTTTTGATTTACTGAATATTTAAAGTTTATTCTAGCCAGCATCACTGCTCACATTCTTTCTAGTTTCTGAAACTCCCTATCTGATTCTGTGAATTTATTCACTAATGTCCCTGAACATACAACTGCTTCGTCTATAGCACTTAACATTTTGCTCTGGGTATCAGAGACATTCATATTGCTTTAACAGAAACAACATACTTTTGAAATTCTGTCTTTTGTGGTTTTTCTTCAGTAGTCTAATAAAACAACCACCCTCATTTTTCCAGATATGTTATCAATTTCCTCTCATAAATTTTATTTATCAAATATTTTTGTTTGGATTAGTTCTTTCATATTTCAATATGGAAATGCATTTAATAAATATGTATCTAATAAATGAGTTGAGTATCTTAATCTTTTCATATTATGTTCAAACTTTAGCAGTGTAAACTATGCTTGTATATAACTTTATTATTAGAAAAATCAATCTATGGACATTTTATAAACAGCAAATCAACATTCTACTTCCCTTCGTTTTATGATTATCCCTATAGAAAATTTGAAAACCAAGAATAAAAGGAAGAATAAGAACAGTAACTCAAAAACACATATTTTAATAGAAGTATCCCTTGATTGCCACTTTAAAACAGTAGTCTTATCACAATTGCTTTAAAGTTTCAGTACAGGACACTAAGTAGTATTTTAAATCTACTTCAATATTGGCGTGTCTGCTTTATTGAGGTTGCTTTTTCTTAACTTCAAGTACTTTCCTGTATGTTCAAAGAGTCATCCTCTAGTAATAGGTAATAAAAGCCAACTTCAACCAGTTCAGAGATTAGAGATTAGCTTTATAGCACAAAGGCTGAAGATTTAAAGCTTCTCTTTAGGTCTTTTGAGATCCAAGTTTCAAGAGGTTCAGCAGAAGCATCTCCCAGCTCGTGTTTGCCCTTCTATGTCTACTCAGTTTATTATAATCCAGTGAGAATGTCCTTAGACCTGTCTGGGCCACTCAAAATGAAGTTGCAAAATCTTGGAAAATAGTAAAAAGTCAGTCCTTAATGAAAGGCATATACCCTGTGCTTATCTTTTGTTTATGTGTATTTTTATAATTTAAACAAACAAGCAAAAATAATAATAAAGGCATCTTTCAGAGAGATGTGATGTTTGGTCTTGTTTTAAGATATAATGTTAAAGTTATATCTAAGTGATTACAATTATACCGAGGTTTTCTCAAAGCTAGAATGTTCACATGTAAGTATTACTACACATAATTAAATCAAAACTGTGGGGTTGGGGATTTGGCTCATGGTAGGCGCTTACCTAGGGCGCAGCTGGGTTCTCCCCAGCCCGAAAAAAAAAAAAAAAAAAAAAAAAAAAAAAAAAAAAAAAAAAAATCAAAACTGTGAAAGTATTAGAGCCTCCCATTTGCTGCTGCTGGTTCACTAAGGATTAAATATTTGTGAACATTTTTTGTTTCTTTTCATCGCCACTCAAAATGATCCTGTAGTTACAAGCTGTACTCCTTACCATATGCACATACAAGCACATATACACAGAGTAAAGTTCCTCAGCAAACTCATAGATTATATGTAACTCAATTTGTACAGAAGACAACAAATAAACATAATAGACAGGGAATTCATACTTTAAAAGAAAATTGAATTCAAATTTCCTAACAAAGGGATAACATTTTTTTGATTACATAGAAAATCTAGCTTTCCTGTAATGACAGATTTCCAAATGGATTTACAGCTATTTGAAGTCACTGCTTCATTCTGAGTATCTCATTAAAAAACAAAGCTAGATTTTTTTTTGCTGAAACAATTACTCCCTTTCTTTATTTATAAATTTCTTGTAAGAAGCACACAATACTTAGAAGTAAAACTTAGCCAGAAGTTGAAGCTGAAAGGACACAGTTACTCTATGTAGAAAACTGAAACAAGGAAAGGTTGCTGTGTTAAGCACACAGAGGTTGGTCCCATCCTGGGCATCATAAGAAGTTCTGCCCTTTTTGTCCAGGGCAACCCTGGGTTGTTCACTCCAGGGAGCTGATGCCAGAGGGCTCTAGAAGAGGAATTTCATAGTTTTCTTTTTATATAACAAGGCATTAAAGTTTTATAAGAAGTGGCATTCAAAAACTTAGGTGACACTAAAAATACATAATTTACTAAGGGAATGCATGATAAAATGTTTTGTGACACTTGGCCCTTTTAGATCAATTGCATAATCAAATAAAACAAAGTACTCTGAAAAAAGAATATGTTTAGTAAAATTTATTTGAAAGAAAATTTGGCATTTTTAAATGTTCGCTTCAACTGTTTGCCCTTCCGTAGGTGTCATTTTAGAATCTTGGCTTCTTTAGATCAAGGAGACAGAGCATCACTCCTTTATCTATGAAATACTATGACTTGCTTGTAAGGATAGTGGAAGAAGTGATGCTATTTTTTTTACATCTTGCCAAAAAAGTAAGGACCCTTTCATGCTGTTAACTTGCAAACTCATTTTGAAGTCTAAATAACTGTACAAAAATTCAAATGCTTTCGGGGCCAGCAGACGAGGTCAGATTATGTGTTAGTCCAAACGTTTCACTCATAGCTTCAGTTAATAGTATGAACTAGGGGATTCTGTATTCCAATTATCAAGTCACCCCTAACCTTAAGAGGGTAATATAAAACAGAGGAAAAACCAGCATCCCTGTGCTGTGCCTGGGTGCCTGACCCACAGAATCTATGGGGGCAAAAATGTAAACTGTAAATCTGTACATTTTCAGTCAGTTTGTTAGATAACACAGATAACCAAAGAATTAAATCAAAGAAAGAACAACCAATCCTACTACACGTATGTGCATGTAAAGATGTCAGGTTGGACAGCGCCTGAGGTTACATCTGAAGTATGAAGCATGCCTGAAACTTGTCTGAATCCTCTGCAGCTCAGAGATTCAGGTAAGATTTACACCTAAAGCAAAGTGAGTGAGCAGAAAGGAGATGCCCCAGACTTGCAATAACCATGACAAGGAATACATGAGCCCTAAGGAGCCGAGTATGTGGCCTAAAGCCATTTATGTCTAGTAAATGCATCCTGCAAAGGGGAGGGAACTCCCAAGCTAGTGTCTAAGCTTGGGTCTGGGATGAAGTAGCAGTCACAGGAAACAATCTTCTTTGGAAACTGTGCAATGAGAGACTTCTGAAGAGCTTTGGAAATTGCCTAGTTTTAAGTAGCTGCAGGAGAGAAGCAATCTTAGTCTATAAACCAAGACAATTCTTTTTCTTTTCACATCCATCTTCTCATCTCTAAAATGATATAGTCAGCAAGGAAATCGGAGTCAAAATAGCAAACACTTAGATCATTAGAAAGAAAGGCAGTGTGAGCAGACGACAATGTCCATGTAGACTGTATTAATGAGGCAAATCCTGAATGATTAAATGCAGGTAAACCTATCACAAGTCCTCTATTTTTCAATTAAATATTTCACAGCATAATAATTAATCATGAAGGAAGATAAGAATATAGAGATTTGAGAACCAGGAGACACTACAGAATAATCTTCAGAAAAACCTTGGTTGAACAAGTGGCCAGAATCCATTATTCATTTAAGGTGTTTAGTTAAGTATTCACATAGATGTTTGGCCTGGTGGCACATACCTGTAAGCCCAGCATTTAGAAAGTAGAATTCCAGATCATCTTCACAAACATAAAGCACTGGAGGCTAGCCTGGGCTACATGGGAACCTGTCTCAATAAAACAAAATTTCAAGTGATTAAGATGAAAACTGTCCTTCATTAATTTCCCTGGCATGGTCTGCTCTTAGAAAGATGTGAAGATAAAGGAAAAAGATGAAATTTACCAGTGTTGATATTTGCTAGGTGTGTGTTAGCTCCAAAGGGGAGTGACTTGAATCAGAGAATGTCATTTAAAATAGATAATGAGATCAGTGAGAAGATGAGGCATAGGGGATGGAAATGGAAAACCATAGGGATCTTTCATTAAAGTGCAAGAGCAGCTGGAGTGGAAATAAGATAGAAATAGATCAAAAGCAGGTAGACATTCTTCTAATTTAGTAAATAATGTGATATGTTTGAGGTTTCGAATCCTTTTTCATTGTTTGAATACATTTTTCCTATGTTAAACAGACACTGCATAGTTAGGATATTATAGAAATCAGAGGATTCCAGTGATGATCACCAAGCCCTGCATATCACATATTCCAATGTCACATCTCCATCATTATGCTAATTACTGTGAAATTTTGGGGAACAGTTATTCAAACAACTAACTAGTCTGCAACTTTACAGAGAGTTTTTAAATGAAAATATTTATTTTGGTCAACGTATCTTTTTAAAGTATTTATAAACATGGCTATAAAAAGTTTTTTAAGTGAAATTTTAAATGAACTAATATACCTATTTTAGGTATTTACATTGTAAAGTTCATCTTAGCCTATTATCTATTGCTATAACAAAATGCTGGATGAATAAAAGCAGTTTATTTGATTTATGAATCTGGAAAGTGGGGAGTCTAAGGTCATGATTCCAGCATCTAAAAATGACATCTTGGTGTGCCAAATTATTTGTGGTAGGCAATACATGGTAAGTGGGCCCATATGAAAGGCAGACATTGAATGAGGAAGAGAAAGCTCCCAAAAATGAATTTGCTTGTGTTGAACAGCCTTTTTGGTGCTAGCTAGTGTACTCTAGTGGTATTATCCTTAATCTACTCATAAGAGCACAGCTTCTCACACTTATATTTTTAGAGGGACAATTCAATTTCAATGTGAATATTGGATGGGATATTCAAAACATTGTGGAGAATACTTATAAACCCTTTTGTAATTCTTGAAAGATTTAATTTTTGACTAAAATTAATGCATTTTACTCTAAAACACACATGTACATAAAAACTGCCAACAATGCCAAGATAAACACATGGAAAAAATATGCAAAGTGAATCTCCCCGTTTCAATATGGCAAACAATGTAATCTTAAACGTTGTACATAATAGTTAATATTCTGCATATTCTAAGTTTTTCAACTATTCTTTTTAAATTGCTTAATTTATTCACCAATGCCTGCAATTTAAAGATTATTTATAGTTACAAAGACCATTAAGTTTTGCTGACTATACAACAAATAATGACACCATGAAAATAATTGTTTAATATTACTTTATGAATATGTATAATTCTATTGTGAGTAATAATAATTCCTCCAAACCTTGTCATCAACAAGAAAAGTATGAATAAATGAGGAAAAGGTATTCAATCACATTAAATCTATTTGTCTTTCTGTGTGTATCTGTGTATGAACATGAATAGTTTATATGAAAATCATCAAAGATTTAAAATTCTATTTTAGATTTCAAGCAACCCATTTTTATAACACTTCTGGAACACAGGTAACTGACAAGGACAGGAAGTTTATATTGTACTTGTTTAGCATATGCTCTATCAAAATACCTGACACAAATCACTTAAAAGCTGAAAGAATATCTTTGGCTCAGATTAGAAAGATTACTCTCTTGGCAACTGTATCCTTCTTTGGAGGTTCATGGTGAAGCAGAGGATCATGGTGAAGGAAGAATATTTCAGAGATTGATCACATCACTGGAGAAAGAAAACTGAGATGTAAAGTGAACACATACAAAGAAGGGCCATAGATATAATAGCTTCTAAGAGCATGGAACTCATGACTCCTCCCATCTAAATTTTTATCACCTTTCCAAATGATTCTATCATCTAGGAAACAATATTTTAATAGATGATGTTTTGGCATAAACTGAATTGTCTTTGTCCACAAAACTCCCAATTTATGCCTCTGACCACATGTATTGCTGAACAATAAATGTAATATCATATCCATTGTACCCAAGGTCTTGTCACCCATTATAGCTATTGTTTTTGCTGTGTAAGGTACAACATCAAGACTAGAAAATTACTTCTAATCTCTTCATTTAATTAACAGATGCTTTTTAATTATTCCAGATCCAAATAAACTCAATACACATTTGGTTATTTTTACTGAGTTGAAAATATATCTTTTTATTAAAAATATTTTATGACTTTTGTTTCATGTATCTAAACAGTCACTAGCATAACACTTGTGCTTGCTTTGGACCCACTATTTAATAAAATAAAGGTTACTTCAAAACAGCACTGTAATTTTGAAACTGCTGTTTTTTTTTTTTTTTTTTTTTTATTTATTTTTTTTTTTTACTTTGAGTATTTCTTATATACATTTCGAATGTTATTCCCTTTCCCGGTTTCCAGGCAAACATCCCCCTCCCCCCTCCCCTTCCTTATGGGTGTTCCCCTCCCAACCCTCCCGCCATTGCTGCCCTCTCCCCAACAGTCTAGTTCACTAGGGGTTCAGTCTTAGCAGGACCCAGGGCTTCCCCTTCCACTGGTGCTCTTACTAGGATATTCATTGCAACCTACGAGGTCAGAGTCCAGGGTCAGTCCATGTATAGTCTTTGGGTAGTGGCTTAGTCCCTGGAAGCTCTGGTTGGTTGGCATTGCTGTACATATGGGGTCTCGAGCTCCTTCAAGCTCTTCCAGTTCTTTCTCTGATTCCTTCAACAGGGGTCCCGTTCTCAGTTCAGTGGTTTCCTGCTGGCATACGCCTCTGTATTTGCTGTATTCTGGAAACTGCTGTTTTTAGGCCCAAGTTAACTTCTTTTTTTTTTTTTTTCCTTTTTTTCTTTATTAACTTCAGTATTTCTTATTTACATTTCGAGGCCAACATCCCCCTAACCCCTCCCCTTCCCCTTATATATGGGTGTTCCCCTCCCTATCCTCCCCCCATTACCGGCCTCCCCCAAACAATCACATTCACTGGGGGGTCAGTCATTATACTCATTGCTACCTATGAGGTCAGAGTCCAGGGTCAGTCCATGTATAGTCTTTGGGTAGTGGCTTAGTCCCTGGAAGCTCTGGTTGCTTGGCATTGTTGTTCACATGGGGTCTTGAGCCCCTTCAAGCTCTTCCAGTCCTTTCTCTGATTCCTTCAACCAGGGTCCCGTTCTCAGTTCAGTGGTTTGCTGCTGGCATTCACCTATGTATTTGCTGTATTCTGGCTGTGTCTCTCAGGAGAGATCTACATCCAGTTTCTGTCAGCCTGCACTTCTTTGCTTCATCCATCATGTCTAATTGGGTGGCTGTATATGTATGGGTCACATGTGGGGCAGGCTCTGAATGGGTGTTCCTTCTGCCTCTGTTTTAATCTTTGCCTCCCTATTCCCTGCCAAGGGTATTCTTGTTCCCCTTTTAAAGAAGGAGTGAAGCATTCACATTTTGATCATCTGTCTTGAGTTTCATGTGTTCTATGCATCTAGGGTAATTCAAGCATTTGGGCTAATAGCCACTTATCAGTGAGTGCATACCATGTGTGTTCTTCTGTGATTGGGTTACCTCACTCAAGATGATATTTTCTAGTTCCATCCATTTGCCTATGAATTTCATAAAGTCATTGTTTTTGATAGCTGAGTAATATTCCATTGTGTAGATGTACCACATTTTCTGTATCCATTCCTCTGTTGAAGGGCATCTGGGTTCTTTCCAGCTTCTGGCTATTATAAATAAGGCTGCTATGAACTAGTGGAGCACGTGTCTTTTTTATATGTTGGGGCATCTTTTGGGTATATGCCCAAGAGAGGTATAGCTGGTTCAATGTCCAATTTTCTGAGGAACCTCCAGACTGATTTCCAGAATGGTTGTACCAGTCTGCAATCCCACTAACAATGGAGGAGTGTTCCTCTTTCTCCACATCCTCGCCAGCATTTGCTGTCCCCTGAGTTTTTGATCTTAGCCATTCTCCCAAGTTAATTTCTAAGTGACTAAATCATGTATACAAAGTATGTGTGGGACCAAAAATTGTGGGCAATTGAAGCTGTTCAAAGTAAGTTTGCCAATAGTTCGGGTTGTAGTTTTCTTTTCCAAAACTCTGATAAAACAGTCAGACCAAGTGCAACTTGGATAGTAAAGGATTTTTGCAGGTCACAATTCTATGTCAAAATTCATTATTGAGGAAAGTCAGGCAGGAATCTGGAGGTAAGAAGCAGAAAGAACCTTAGTTGCTTGCTTACTCATTGGCCTGATTTCTAATGCATGCTTAGCTAGTTTCCATATGCAGACTCATACTGCCTTCCTAAGGAATGGTGCTCCCCACAATGATCTTAATTAATTATCAAGGTAATCCTGGCAGCCACTCCCCCAAACCAACCTGATAATACGTAATTCATCAAATTATGCTTTCTTTGGATAGCACATAGTTGAGTCAAGTTGATAGGCTACCAGGACAGGAGATGACTATAGACAACAATATTATTCCCCAAAAGAAAGATATGAAGTAGAACTGGAAATACAGCTCTATACAAAAAGACATCCTGGAAGGATTTCTTTGTCATGAAAGCACGATCTCTTTGAGGATCAAAATTTTAGTAATTTAAAAGAACATGCATTGAAATTTTTTCTAAAAACGTTTTAATATCTATTTCAAGCACATGTAGTTAGTGTTTAGAAATGATGTCTATATTTTCAGTGATTATTGAGTTTTTATGAGGAGTTTTGTTGTGTAGTTTGTTTTTCTTACAATATGATTTCACCACACATCTAGTTGGACTGACACTTGCTATACAGATCAGACTAGTCTCAAAGTCATACAGATCTGTTTCCTCCTGTCTCAAGATTAAAGGCACGTGTCACTGAGATTAGCTATCTGGTAATATTTTATTGTTTAAACATATATTTGAGTAACTGTAGATGTAAAATTCTAAGTCTGGAAGATTTCATTTAAATTTGGTCCCTATCTTTTCCTTACTTGGGAAATTTGAAATGTAGCTTTTGATGAAAGTCGAATTTGTTTTTGCTTTTATTTAATAGAAATTTTACTTATTTACATTTCAAACATTGTACCCTTTCCTGGGTTCCCCTCTGCAAACCCCCTTTCGCATCTCCCATCCCCCTGCTTTTATCAGTGTTTCACCACTACCACCCAACCACTCCCACCTCCCCTGGCATTAACCTACACTGGGGCATCAAGCCTTCACAGGACCAAAGGCCTCTCCTACCGTTGGTGCCCAATAAGCCCCATCTTCTGCTACATATGCTGCTGGAGCCATGAGTTAATACGTCTGTATTCTCTTCAGTTGGTAGTTTAGTCCCTGGGAGCTGGGAGCTGTCTGGTGGGTTAATATTATAGTTCTTCCTATGGTGTTGCAAACTCCTTCAGATAACTCAGTCCTGTCTCTAACTCCTCCATTCGATAACCAGTACTCAGTTCAATGGTTGGGAGTAAGCATGGGACACTCTATTTGTCAGGCTCTGGCACAGCTTGTTAGGAGACAGATATATAAGGCTCCTGTCAGCATGCACCTCTTGGCATCCCCAACAGTGACTGGGTTTGATGATTGTATGTGAGATGAATCCCCATGTGTGGAAGTCTTGGGATGGCATTTTCTTCAGTCTCTGCTCCACACTTTGTCTCTATTTTCTTGTGTAAGTATTTTGTTCACCGTCCTAAAAATGAATGAAGTATCCATACTTTGGTCTTTCTTCTTCTTTAACTTCCAGTGGTCTGTAAATTATATCTTGGGTATTCCTAGCTTTTGGACTAATATTCATTTATCAGTAAGAACACATCCTATGTATTCTTTCCTGATTGGGTTACCTGACTCAGGATGATATTTTCTAGTTCCCTCCATTTGCTTAAGAGTTTTATAAAGTCATTGCGTTTACTAGCTAAGCAGTACTCCATTTTGTAAATGTACCACATTTCTGTATCCATTTCTCTGTTGAAGTTATTCTATATTATTTGCGACTATTGTGAAGGGTGTTGTTTCCCTAATTTCTCTCTCAGCTTGTTTGTCCTTGAGTAGAGGAAGGTTACTGGTTTATTTGAGTTAATTTTATATTCAGCCACTTTGCTGAAACTTTTATCATCTGCAGGAGATCTCTGGCTGAATTTTTGTGGTCACTGAAGTATGCTATCATATCATCTGCAAATAGTGTTATTTTAACTTCTTCCTTTCCAATTTCTATACCTTTGACCTTTTTTTCGCTGGTTAGAAATTTGAGTACTGTATTGAATAAGTAAGGAAAGAGTGGGCATTCTTGTCGAGCCCCTGATTTTAGTACTGTTGTTTCAAGTTTCTCTCCATTTATTTTGTTTTTCGGCTACTGGTTTGCTGTATATTGGTTTTACTACGTTTAGGTATGGGCCTTGAATTCCTATCTTTCCAAGTCTTTAATCATGAAGGCATGTTGAATTTTGTCAAATGGTTTCTCAGCATCTAATGAGATGATCATGCATCTTTTCCTTTGAGTTTAAATCAATGGAGGGCAGAGTATTTAACTTATTTAATGTGTTACTTTGTGAATACTTGGAATATGGGATAGTGATACAATAAATATACTTAAAAGATGTTGGTGAAATTTACTCACACAATTTATAAGTTATACCATTGAACTATTTGCCTGTTTACGTGTACCCTTGACAAATAAGGAATTGGATCAGTTATATTTTTTAAGCTTGAGAATAACCAAAGGATGAACTTACCTTTTAATAAGATAGTCACTGAAAAATTATTCACCCTCTTTTGATCTTATTAGGGCCCAAATAGCTTTATATGAAATTACTACCATGTTAAAGTTAAAAAGATGATCTAGATGCTGAATGTTTGCAAAGAGCAAAACTATTGTTGCAAGCACTACAGAGTATTTCAAATGCCAGTAGAGCAGTGGCTTCTCCTTCCTTTATGTAACTGTTAATATTTTAATAGTTTTAATATTATAGTTAATTACTGTGATGTTTTATTTCCTTCTCCAAGAGAAAAAAATGTTCATGTAATCATGCTTTTTCCAAAATTTGAGTCAAACAAAGCTTAGATAGAAGCATTTGAATGTACAGTTAGTAGACAGAATGTTACCCCAAGATAAGTTACACTATTCTATGCTGATCTGTATATAACAAGTATCTGTGTATCATCTATTATTCATAAAGAACAAAATATATAAAATAAGATGAAAACTTGGCTATTGAATAATTAGTATAAGAATTATTTATATTATATATATTTCATTAGATTTTTTCAAATATGTAGTTAGAATTTGATAAACCAAGTATTAAAAGGCATGCATATAGAAAATGGAACAATAATGTTAAACATTTTATTTGAAAATTTTATGCCATTATCTGAAGACTTTATGCAATCATATTTGTTAAAAAAAGAACAATTGTTCAAAGAACACATTTTCACTATAGCCTTCATTTTATGTTTCAGTCTATTATTTGCATTTTATATTTAGCAGCTTTAATACTATTATACTATATGCTTTAATACTGAGGATCCAGCTATACCTCTCTTGGGCATATACCCAAAAGATGCCCCAACATATAAAAAAGACACGTGCTCCACTATGTTCATCGCAGCCTTATTTATAATAGCCAGAAGCTGGACATTGAACTGCCTGAGGATCCCTGACCTTAAGCAGTATTATAGAGCAATAGTCATAAAACCTGTATGGTAAGGGTACAGAGATAGGAAGGTAGATCAGTGGAATAGAATTGAAGATGCAGAAATGAACTCACACACCTATGATCACTTGATCTTTGACAAAGAAGCTAAATCCATCCAGTAGGAAAAAGATAGCATTTTCAACAAATGGTGCTGTTTCAACTGGAGGTCAGCATGTAGAAGAATGCAAATTGACCCATTCTTATTGCCCTTTACAAAGCTTAAATCCAAGTGGATCAAGGACTCCACATCAAAGCAGAGACACTCAAACTAATAGAAGAAAACATGGGGAAGAGCCTCTAACACATGGGCGCTGGGGAAATTTTCCTGAACAGAACAACACTGGCTTTATGCCAAGCATCAAAAAATGGGACCTCATGAGACCACAAAGCTTCTGTAAGGCAAAGGACACTGTCATTGGGCCAAAATGGCAACCAACAGATTGGGAAAAGGTCTTTACCAATCATACATCCCATAGAGGGCTAATATCCAAAATATACAAGGAAATCAATAACTTAGACTCCAGAGCCCAATAACTCTATTAAAAATGGGGTACAGAGCTAAGTAAAGAATTCTCAGCTGTGGAATATCCAAAGGTTGAGAAGTACCTAATGAAATATTCAACATCCTTAGTTGTCAGGGAATTGCAAATCAAAACAACCCTGAGATTTTACCTCAAACTATTAAGATTTATTAAGATCAAATTCAGGTGACAACAGAGGCTGGCAAGGATGTGGAGAATGAGGAACACTCCTCCATTGTCAGTGGGATTGTAAGCTGGTACAACCACTATCAAAATCAGTCTGGAGGTTCCTCAGAAAATTGGATGTAATACAACCTGAGGACCCAGCTATACCATTCCTGGGCATATACACAATTGATGCTCCAACATACAATGAAGACACATGCTCCACTGTGTTAATAGCAGCCTTATATACAATAGACAGAAATTGGAAAGAACTCAGATGCCCCTCAACAGAGGAATGGATACAGAAAATGTGGTACATCAACACAATGGAATATTACTCAGCTATCAAAAACAATGACTTCATGAAATTCATAGGGAAATGTATGGAACTAGAAAATATCTTTCTGAGTGAGGTAACCCAATCACAGAAAAACAGACATGATATGCACTCACTGATAAGTGGATATTAGCCCAAAAGCTTTAACTATCAAAGATACAATCCACAGACCACATGAAGCTCAAGAAGAAGGACAAAGTATGGATGCTTCAGTCCTTCTTAAAAGGCAGAACAAATATACTCATAGGAGGGGATATTGAGACAAAGTTTGGAGCAGAGACTGAAGGAATGGCCATTCAGAGCCTGCCCCAGTTGGAAATACAGCCCATATATATAGCCACCAAACCTAGACAACATTAATGAAGCCAAGAAATGCATGCTGACAAGAGCATGATATAACTATATCCTGGGGGCTCAGCCAGAGCATGTCAAATACAGAAGCGAATGCTAGCAGCAAACTATTGAACTGAGAACAGGGTCCCCATTGGAGGAATTGGAGAAAGGATTGAAGGAGTTGAAGGGGCTTGCAACATCATGTTTACAACAATACCAACCAACCAGAGCTCCCAAGTACTAAACCATTACGCAAAGACTACACATGGACAGACCCATGACTCCAGTTGCATATGTAGCAGAGGGTGGCCTTGTTGGGCACCAAGGGGAGAAGAAACCCTTGTTCCTGCCAAGACTGGACCCCCCAATATAGGGGAATTTCAGGGGGTATCTCCTGGGCATACACCCACAAGATGCTCCAACATACAACAAAGACCCATGCTCCACTATGTTCATAATAGCCTTATTTATAATAGTCAGAAGCTGGAAAGAACCAGATGACCCTCAACATAAGGATTCATACAGAAATTGTAGTACATTTACAAAATGGAGTACAAGTCAGTTATTAAAAACAATGACTTCATGAAATTCATAGGAAAATTGATGGAACTAGAAAATATCCTGAGTGAGGTAACCCAATCTCACACACACACACACACACACACACACACACACACACACACACACACACACACACAAACACACACAAATAAACACATGGCATGCATTCACTGATAAGTGAATACTACCCAAAAACACAGAATACCCAAGATACAATAAGCAGACCACATTTAGCTTAAGAAGAAGGAGGACCAAAGTGTGAATACTTCAGTTCTTAGAAGGGGAAGCAAAAATTCATAGGAGGAAATATGGAGACAAAAAGACTGAAAGAAAGGACACCCAGAGACTGCCCCACATACATACAGCCACCAAACTGATGAAGCCAAGAAGTGCATGCTGACAGTATTCTGATATAGCTGTCTCCTGAGAGGCTCTCCCATAGCATGACAAATACAGAGATTGACACTGGCAGCCTACCATTGAACTGAGTACAGGGTCTCCATTTGAGGAATTAGAGAAAGGTTTGAAGGAGCTGGAAGGTTTCGCAACACCATAATAACAACAATACCAACCAACCAGAGTTCCCAGAGACTAAACCATCATCCAAAGAATATACATGGACAGATCCATGGCTCCATCTGCAAATGAAGCAGAGGGTGGCCTTGTTGAGCACCAGTGGGAGGAAAAGCCTTTGGTCCTGCCAAGGCTTGATGTCCCATTATAGGGGAATGTCAGGACAAAGAGGCAGGTTAGGTTGGGTGGGGTAACTCTGTCACAGAAGAAGGGGGAGGAGGGATGAGTAGGAGTTTATGGATGGGAAACTGGGGAAAGGGCTAATATTTGAAATTTAATTAAAAACATTTAATTAAAAAATACTATGTGTCTTGAAGTGGTTTTCTTGGTGCTTTTAAATTTATTTCCCTTATGAAAAAAAGTTAAATAATTTTTCATCTGCATAGTGCCTATTTATATACTTTCTTTTATGAGATAACTTCTGCTAATTGGTTTATTTTATTATTGATTTTTTCTTTAAATTATTAATTTTATGTTTTTAAATACATTTTCAAGTTCAATTCTTATATAATATGTGAATATATTATCTCTCACTGGTTTTATTTTAATTTTACATAACACTATCTAAGATGCAAAGTATCATTGAAGATGAGCAATGAGAAAACTTTTCTTCCTCTGTCTGGGTTTTCAAAATCACATCTAAGAAAATGTTACCATAGCTCAGATTGCATTAAGTTTTCTCTCATGTTCCTTTAAGATTTTATAGAGGAATATCTTATATATTTAGGTCTCTGATCTAGTGATGACTTATGGATTTGACATGAGATATTCATCAGCCTGAGACTAGCTTTATCATTTTACATGTGGGTGGTTAGTTGTTTTGAAGTCATCTTCTCTATATGGAATGACCTTCATGCCATTGCCTTAATTCAGCCATAGATGTTTGACTTCATTTCTGTATTGTCTTACTGAAATAACCTGTGTCTCTTCTTCTAGGATTGTAATACAGCCTTATTACTAGAGCTTCTCTTAAGTTCTGAAGTTGAAATTTATGCAAAGCTACTGGTTTTGTTTTGATTTGTGTTTATTATTTTTCAAGATTGCTTAATTCTTATTCTTATTATCTCGTATTTCATATACATTTAAGTTACAAATTCTAAATCTGTGACTTTGAGATTCACAGTGGTTCTTTAGTACTTATAAAGAACTGTTTTTAACCCTACAGATTCTATATTCCCTTATGTAAAAAGGTAAGTTTTCATATTATCTGCTCATGTCTATCAAGTTTTATACTATTTATAGCTTTCCCACACCATCTAATACAATTCAAACAATACATTTGTTTTTTCCACTGCTTGGTAAATAGCAAGAGTGAATTTATTTACATATTTAGAGGAGATGGTGATTTTACATGTTAGAACTAGTACTGTATGAACCAGGCATGACTCAAAATTGAAGTAGTTAGTATTAGCGAGAAACTGAATATCTGTGAAAATGAAGGGGGCTGGGTAAGGTGTGCTTCCCTATGATTTTTGTGGAGATTCAGTATAGTGTCAAACATGTGGTAGATTGAAGTTTTACTTTACGAAATTTATGGAAGGTTTTGGCTACTAATGATTCACGGTTTCTTTAAACCATAGATTTAAAAAGCATGTCTAATTAGGGTTGACTAAAAATATCTTTGTTGAGGTCTATGTAGTTATGTATAATGAAATACCATTTCACTCAAGCATTGATGCTATATGTAACAGCTGCAGAATCAAATCATCAGTGATTGTGTGCCAAGTACTGTTGTATCCACTTTCATTTTACTAAGTATAATCTGTGATATTTTCACAACAAAATTGCCTAACAATTCATTTCTAGGGATATATGTGTGTGTTTGTTTAAGTATACATAGATAAATATGTAGCTATAGATATGAATTTGTAAATATACATATATCATAAATATCTAATGAATATATCAACTAGAATTTAATTTCTTATTGGTCTACATCTAAGTATATCCTACAAACACTTTTTTTAAGTTTCAAAGTCTTCCTAGATAGTAATTATTCTTTCTTTGATATTATCTTTCCTTTATTAAACATCTTAAATAATTTGCTTGTAGAATATGAACCACATATGTAGTTTAAATAGAGAGAGAATAACTAATTAAAAGCAACATTTTATATTATTATCATTAATAATATACCTTAAATTCACGAATTAAATATTTCTTCAAAGAATGGGATAAAATCTACAATTCTTTTTAATTTCCAATCTTAGGCAAATCAATTTGCCTCTAAGTGTACTGACCTAAAGAGTCTTTGAAATAGAAATCAAGCCACAGTATACCTGTCTTCACAAGGGGTTTAGAAGAGAACACACCCCTGATGATTCAGGTTTCTTGTTTTCCTCGGCTCTTGATATGCTGGTCTTCTCATTTATTTTAAAGTACATGTATACACTGTGATTTCATGTTCTGTACCCTTCTCCAGTAGCACGTTACAAATGTCTGGAATAAGACAAAAAAACTTGTGACAGCACATACTTGCTAGGATATAGAGATAGGGGAACATTCCACTGTGTCTGATAGGATTGCAAACTGATTCAACCACTCTGGAAATCAATCTGGTATTTCCTCAGAAATTTGGAAATAGTTCTACTTAAAGACCAAGCTATACCATTCCTAAGCATATACCCAAAAGATGCTCTACCACACCCTAAGGACATGTGCTCCACTATGTTGTTAACAGGTTTATTAATAATAGCCAAAACCTGGAAACAACCCAGATGTCCCTTAACAGAAGAATGGATACAGAAAATATGTTTCATTTATACAATGGAATACTATACAGCTGTTAAAAACAAGGACATCATGAATTTTTCAGGCAAATGGATGGAACTAGGAAATAAACATCCTTACTGAGGTAACCCAGACCCAAAAGGACATTATGTGTATATATATATATATATATATATATATATATATATATATATATCATTGATACATGGATTTTAGCCAAAATGTACAGAATATTCATGATGTGCCCCAAAGACCCTAAAAGTTAAACAAGAAGGAAGGTCCAAGTTAGGATGCTTCAATTCCAATTAGAAACTGGAACAAAATAATCATGGGAGGCAGAAGTAGGGAAGGACCTGAGTGAGAAAGGAGAGGGGGAGAGGAAAGGTGGGAAGGATCAAGAATGGAAGTGAGAGAGACAGGAGAGAAGCCCAGAGGGCTAAGAGAATGAATGGAAATATGCTGCTTCTGGGTGTGGTATGTTGAGGGAACCTCTAGAAAGTTCCTCAGATCTGGGATGAAGAAGGCTCCTAGGACTCAATGTAAGTGATTTTAGCCAAAATGCCCAAAAGTGGGGAAATGGAACCTGACAAGATCACATCTAGTAGTAGGTCAGGGCCTCCAGTAGAGGGAAGGGACACCAACCCACTTTCAAAATTTTCAACCTAAAAATGTCCCCATCTGAAAGAAATGCATGGACAAAAATGGATTAGAGCCTGAACACAAGGCTGACCAGTGACTAGCCAAAAAGGTGATCCATCCAATGCTGGGCACCAAACCCTGACACTATTACTGATGCTAAATTGTGCTTGCAGACAAGGGCCTAGCATAACTATACTAGGCTCTACTCAATAGCTGAGTGAGACACATGCAGATACTCAAGCCAAGCATTGAGCTGAGGTCAGGAACCCTATGGAAGAGTTAGGGGAAGTTTTGAAGAAGCTTAAGTAAATGGCAACTCCAGAGGAAGGCCATCAGTATTAGCTAACCTGGATCCCTGGGAGCTCCCAAAGACTGAGCCACCCATGAAACAGCATACCTGGGCTGGTATGAGGCTCCTGGCACATATTTAGCAGAGAACTGCCTTGTCTGGCCTGAGTAGAACAGCAGGCACCCTATTCTGTAGAGCCTTGATGTACCAGGGAGGGGGCATATCCAGGGGCACCCTTTCAGAGGCGAAATGGATGAATGAAGAGAATAACTCTTCAAGGGGAGACCAAGAGGGGATCAAGACTTGAAAGAAAGTAAAAAAAAAATTGATTATTAATAAAAGAAATCTTTGAAGTAGTTTGTTATTTCTCCACAGAGATTCCTTCCATTATCATGAACTAATTTTCCCAAATACTTTATGTCACTCTCTAGCACATCCTTAGCTTTTATGGATTGATATAATCTGCCAATAGTTTTAATGGTTCTATTTATTATGCCTACCTAATGTTAGTGTTTCATCCTCATTTACTTTTTCTTTAATCTTGAATCTAGGAACCATGAATTTTTTTCTTTGTTCTACAGCTGTCTTGAATTACTGAAAGAGCCGTGAGATATAAATGGTAAGTTTTTAAGTAGCTGGCACCTGAAAACTAGCATATCCACCTTAGAGATATAACTTTCCACATATAATTTTGAGATATGATTATTAGAGACTTCAAGAGAGGTGATTGCTATTTTAAATATTGACAGAGAGTTTTACTTTTAGACTACTTCAAACAAGGATTTGTGATGAGGTTAAGATCCCTTGTGTCAATAATAAAAAGAAAGCAAATATTCTAAGAACTGGAGTACCCAAGCATGGCTTAGGAGGGGAGATGATTAAACTGAAAGATATGCAAACATTTGGGACATCACATTTTCCTGTGGGTTTTAAATGTTTTTAGATAGCTTCAGTTTTTAACTTTCTCTATAACCATTTCTTTGGTTATTAGTAAGTTAAATAATTGTATGAGGAAATGTATCTTACAATGTGACAATGAGATAAAAATGTCCTCACCTTACTCTTCATCAAAGTTCATTCTAGATATTGAAATAAATATCTGACTATACAAAACTAACCATAAATATTTATCTCTGACATAGAAGAAATATACTGTGAGATAAATTTGCTACATTGAAATTTAAAAAAATCCCCACCAAAATAAATCTATTTGGAAAAGGCATACACACACACACACACACACACACACGTACATGCACACACGCACAATGCTTAATTAAAATTTGTATATATACATATATATATATATACATACAAGAGATTTTGCTTGTGAAGAAGTTTTGCGTATGAAGGATTGTGTGTTCCATCAAAGTTGATTAGCATCCTATCTGAGTAAAAGAAACTTCCACATGAAAGGCACAAGTCAAGTTAAGGAAGAAACAGAAAAAAAGGCACATGATGAAGAAAGCTGAACCTTCCTATATGGAGACAGCTCAAAAAAATCACTTGAAGGACAAACAGTTCATCAGATGACAGAATGGAAACCTTGAAGCTAAAATGGACATTTGCTAAAAGACAAATGATCAGGACTGGAGTTATGAAGGTTCATTGCATCAACAGATCCTCATTAAGACATTCGTAATGTTAAGTTTATAAGGCTGATAATTGTTTTCGTTATAACTTTTAAAGTGCTCACAAATTTTAGCTTAAACAGAATGGAGGAAGATGTAGAGAAATATTAATCCAGCAGAGTAGCTGCTCTACCAAGGGATCACATCTGAACACCTTCTAGGTCTGTGTGATCCTGCTGGAATGCAGACATGCCACATCACTCTAATCCCTCTGGCTATAATAAATATATGCCCTTACCACACACCTTTTGTAGCAAACAATGAAGGGAATGTTAGAAAGAAGAAGCCACGTTTGAAGGTGATGTTTAATTGAGGGAGGTCAGTTCAGCAAGTACAGCTCAGTTGAATTCAGGCAAGGAGTAGAGTTCATTTGAGTTCATACAGCTTCATTCAGTTAATGCAGTTATTGAAGTGAGTGCAGTTCAGTTTATGGAATTCAGAGGGAGTTTTTCCACATGGAACAATACAGTGAAAAGCTAAGAGAAGCCAATATGAATCTGTCAGCTTAGAGACAAGTTTTAAGCAAAAACAGCTGAATTGAACCAGCCAGCCAGAGTTCAGAAGGATCTAGAAAAGGTTAATTTATTTAGCAGTAAGCTTGTGAGATGATAATTATATCCAGTGAGTAAAAATTCTTCAATTTTTATTAAGGTCATTGAGTAGAAAGATATTCATGCTTGATGCTGCAAATTCTAGCATTGTTATGACTGGGGATGTCAAAAACCATAGAGGGGAATCTACTATTGTCACTTGCCCAAACTAGTACAATTTGCAACTGCATTTCCAACATGTCTCTTTATACCCACAGATGAAAGGAGGTATTTTTCATCATCAGAAACCTTTCTGATACAGAAACCCTCAGCAGAAGTCTACAGCCCTCACAATGCAGAAAACAACACACTATAGTGTTACCATTTCCAACTGATACGTCTGAGTTGAATCCTTTATCTTATATGTTCAGGAAATATCACAAAAGGGAAAGCAGAGAGATCAGAGGAACAGAACTCTGTTGATAGTATCTTCAATCAGGTTATATTGTGCTAACAAAATCTCTACAATATTGGCACATCCAAGAGGAGAAGCAAAATGGTAACATAAGCCACCATGATAATAAAGAGGTGAAAATAGAACAGGGCTTCCCCCTTAGATGAAGAACGATATATAATTGATGGCTGCTGAGAAATACGAATGTGTTTTCTCCAATGAAAAGCACCTAGATGGGTTAGCCAATCCATAGTTGTCAAAAAGAAAACAATAAGAGTATGTAAACATAAATATTAAGGAAGAAGAGGAAGAGTTCATGAATGTAGACTAGATCTACAAGAGTGGAAGCATTGGCAGGGTGGAGAAGAAATAATGAGTACAGTATGAATGTTGTAGATTTTCATGAACATAATCCAAGAGAAAGCAAACATCTGAGGAATAAGTGGAGAAAACATATATAACTCTTGAAAAAAGATATCTTAAACATAACTCAAAGTACTATTCATAATATAAAATAACTGCTAAATGTGAGACATTTTTCTCTTTAACCTACAATAGTCAGAAACATATTTATAGGAAAAGTTTAAAATTTAAAAAAATATCAAACACGTAAGATCTGCAAATATCACTTATCTTGATAATGAAAAAGTATTGAAATTCTGAGTTGTTATTACATTCCTCAGTAGTTTGGATAAAATATAATCTTCTGTTTTGCCTAGAATGGCAAATAAAATTATATATACATATATATATTATTTGAGTTATATATGTATAATCTTTGTCTTAGTAATTTGTAAATCCTTTAAAGATAAGTATGCATTCTTTCCAAGAGCCCAGCATAATTATAGCTATAAATTTTAACTCAAGTTAATCTAAAAATATGTCAATTATAATATATTCAGTGGTTAATTACAGTGCTTAAAATTAAAATATTAAACCACATATGTGTTTATAGAAAGAAAATAAATAAGTCTTTTTTATGAGACAGAAAATAATAATATTACATAATACTTAAGTGTACCAAAACTGCAGACCTCTACATGGAGGATATGGAAATGTAATATTTAATGATTAAAACACAATGCAGTATATTCACGGTATACAGTCTATATAAACTTATCATTATTGAAGTTGTATTCATTTTAGTGCTGCCTGAATGTATTGTCAAATATAAAAACACAGATGTGTGAGCTTCCAGTCATAATATTTATGAACCTTGGAAAATATCCTTGCAGTAACAGTGAATACTGGTTTTCTTCTATAAAAATTTCTAAAATACGTATGATAAATAGCATTCAAGTAATAATATATTCTCGGTAGATTATTATATTATTATATGCAAGATGAAATTCTGTGCATATTGAATTTCTGTGGCCTCAATAAAAGACTAATATAACTTACTAACTTGAAGCTACAGATATTTAGCTCACTTTTGTCGGTGTAGGCACCCACAATCCATTTCATAAAGCAATCAAGCAAGTAGAGTGACAGGACAATATTCACTCTGAAGGTGACAGTGGAGTCTCTCTTTCTGGGATCCTCTAACATTTGTTTGTACCCATATCTGATTCAGAGACTGCTCCATCTAGGGATCCATCCTATCTGTAGACACCGAACCCAGAAATGTTCCTGTCCAAAAGAATGACAGGGACAGAAACCTAAAAAAAAAAAAGGAACAGTCACTGAAGGAAAAGCCATCCAGAGACCTCCCAACTTAGGGATCCATTTCATCTGTACACATCAAACCCCTACACTATGCTGATGCCAAGAAGTGCTTGCTGATAGGAGCCTTATATACCTGTCTCCTGAGAGGCTCTGCTAGAGCCTGTCAAATACAGAGGTGGATACTTGCAGTCAGCTGTTGGAATGAACAACTATTGGACTGAGCACAATGGAAGAGTTAGGGGAAGGACTAAAGGAGCTGAAAGGGATTGCAATCCCATAGGAAGAACAACAATATCCACTAACCTGACCACTTAGAGCTCCCAGGGACTAAACAACAGACCAAAGAGTACACATGAGGGAACTCAGGGCGCTAGATACATATGCAAAAAGGATGACTTTAACATCAATGGGAGGGGAAGCCCTTGATCCTAGGGAAGTGTGATACCCCAATATTAAGGGGATGCTAGAGCAGTGATGTGGGTATGGGGTATAGGTAGGGGAGCATCCTCATAGGGGCAAAGGGGAGGGGGAATGGGATGGGGGATTTGTGGAGGGGAAATGGGGAAGGGAGACAACATTTGAAATGTAAATGAATAAAATAACCAATAAAAAATAAAAAGAATAATCTTTCCTCCTCTTCTCCTCTCTTGCTTCTGTTTCTTTAACATGTTGTGATTTTTTTCCAGTTTTACAATGCGCATTCATTATGTATAGAATTGGGTTTCATGAGAACATTTTAATGACTATATAATATACATTTAACATATTCCCTAGCATTTCTCCTCTCTTCACCTTTCTCCACCTCTTTTCCAATGCTCTTGTATGTTCAAATAGATAGATTCACATCTACTTGAAGGTTATATGCACCTACATGATTTAATATATCAATATGAAATCTAGGAGCCACAGATAAGAGTAATATGTGCTATTTATCATTACAAGACTAGAAATTCATTTAACACAGTAACTTGTCACATGATATTTTCTTCAGATGACATAGTTTTGTTTTCTTTGGTTCATATCTTATGAAAACACTTGTGACAGACTCATAGTTCATTTAGAAGATCTGGATGAAATTCTTGTTGGCCTTCTCATTTCTTCAAAGTTTTTGCCATGTAAGGTCATCTGTGTATTTTCCTTATACTGAAAAATAAAATCATTGCTAGAAAACAAAGATGTTCATTATTCATTTAATAATAGAACAAAGGAGTGGAACTAAACAAAGAACAAATGCTGCTGTATTTTGATTCATGCAATTAACAAGCAAGAAATAATAATTAAGCAAGGTTCTTAACTAAATGATGCTCATATTGATGTTGTAGGGTAGGAAATTACCTAATAGAGTATGATGAAGACTATGAAGAAAATGTATAATATGGTCAAGAATATTATTAAGAGAGCTGATAACTCTAGAAAGTTCTTTCTGACTTATTTTAATTAGCACCACAGTGTGTAGCTACCTTGAGCTATAAAGACCTAAGAAAAGAGCTATAGATGTCATGAGCATGAGACCTGCATCTGGAAAGGAGCTTGAAACATCATGAAGTTTTTGATATTTCTTTGTCCAATTTGCTTTGCTGTCTTTGGAAACACTAAGAACAGTCAGTGAAGGCTAGATTCAATTTAATGGTTTCGATCAGAGGCTAGATAAATCTTGTGATTTGCATGAAATGGAATATACAATTGCAATGAGTGGTTATGTGATGACATTCAAACAAAGTATATAAGTACCACGAGATGTGCTTCTGGTATATCAGAAGCAGTCAAACAGCAAATACAGGTATCAGCAAGAAGGAAGCCTCTTAACAAAGAGAAAGAGTAAAATTGTATAATGATGGAAACACTTGAAAATCCTCTCCATTCCACAAATATACATATTTTAAAGTCCGTGAGAATGGAAAGAATCTGTGCCTGCAAGACATAATAGCAAGGTCAGTTATTGAGCAAAAATAATTTGCAGGTGAGGAAAGGTGAATTTGGCTGGAGAATCCTGAAAGGAGGAAAAAAATGTGAAAGCGTAATCGATAGATGAAGGGCAGGAGGTGAGTAACCACTGGCAATGCTGATTTGTGTAGGAATTTAAGGTGAGGACTATGCAATGGCTGTCTTTTGAAGTGGATCACTTCCAAGTATAATAGAACTCTGAACACTGCAGAGAAAACATTCAAAACAATTTGCAACTGAATGTTTTTGCCTGGAAATATTTCAGGATGTCAACTTAGGGTCAGATTGTAAGAATTTGGATGATCTTGTTAAGGTTTGTGAAATTGTAGCAGCAGTGATACAGCACATGTTTTTTGTTTTTGGTTTTTTTTTTAAATAGGAACAAATAAACAGTTCTACATCTGATCCTGTGTCTACTTTAGTCATCAGTGGGCCTAGTCTATTTGCCACAGTGCATCAAAAAAGGAATGTTAGCATCCAGTGATGAAAGGAATTCTTTCTCTGAATTGCTTGATCAGGTAAACTATAATTTATGATGTTAGAATACAGGAAACGACTGAAATTTAAAAGAGGTACATATCTGTTTTCAGTTGAAAGCAATTTTTAAAAGCTTTGTTTAAAAAAATAAAGCACAGCTAAAATGTTGAAATGATGTGAATATTCAGTTTGTTCAGATAATTTCTAATGTTATTTTGGGGGGAAAGGTATTTTAAATATTTGATTTCTAGTTTAGTATTTTTTTCTGGATTGAGAATTATGCCTGAGTAGATAAAACATTTCTTCTCTTTTATTTAGAATTTTGCTAAATGTCACAATGTTTGTTAATCATTGTATCCAGAAGTCTCAGGTCTGTGGCAATGAGCAAAAATTTAAGCTTTATTGAGGAAATCCCTCCATGGTCTATACATTAGCTTCAACTGTGGCTGTGCAGAATTCTGAGAGCTAACCCTTTGGAAATACATGCAATCCTTAAAAATGGCCTCACCAATGAGCTCTATTCTGAGGTACAGTAAGTACTGTAAATATGACTACCATCGCTCTCTAATAGGAAGTGATCTTCATGAAGTAAAAATTCTTTACAATCCTTAAATTCATGTTAAATATTTAAATATATATTATTCTTGTTAATAATATTTTATCTATTTACATCCCAAACATTACTGGCCCATGCAGTTCCTCCTTTCAGACTTCCTGCACCCATCACATTACATTCCTCTTTGCATCTGAAAGGATGCCTCTCCTGGGCACTCCACCTTCTTGTGGCAACATGTCTCTATAGGATTAGGCATATCCTCATCCACTGACGACAGAGAAAGCTGTTCTTTCCTACATATGTCCCAGGGACCTCACTCCAGCCCATGTTTGCTCTTTGGTTGTGGGCTTAATCTCTGGGAGCTTCCAGGGGTCCAGGTTAGTTGACTGTTGATTTTCCTGAGGGATTGTCATCCTATTTATTTTATTCAATCCTTCCTCTAACATTCCATAGGTGTCTTGACCTCAACCCAATGTTTGGCTGTGAGTATTTGCATCTGTCTCAGTCAGCTGCTGGGAAGAGCCTCTATGTTAGGCTCCTGTCTGCAAACACAACATGGCATCAGTAATAGTGTCAGGGTTTATTGCCTCCCCTCCCCACATTGGCTAAATCCCAAGTTGCCCTGGTCACTCACTAGAAGACTTTTTCTTCAATTTCTGCTGTTTTATCCCTGAGTTTCTTTTAAACAGGAACAATTTGGGGTTGAAAATTTTGAAGGTGGGTTGGTGTCCCCATCACTACACTGGGGTCTCTAACTACTGGAGGTAGATTATTAAAATTCCATCTCCCCATTGTTGAACATTTAAGGTAAGTTCCCGAATTTGAGTACAGGGAGTCTCCCCCATCCCAGGTCTTTGGGTCTTTCCAGAGGTGCCCCATACTCCACACCTCTGAAAGCTACATTTCCACTCATTTTCCTGGTCCTCTGGGCATTCTTCTGTCTCCCCTCATATGTGACCCTGTTCCCTTTTCCCCCATTCCTTTCCCAGCCCAGTACTTTGATCCCTCTACCTCCCATGTTTATTCTGTACCCCCTTTTAAGTGCGACTGAAGCACCGCTATTTGAGCCTGCCTTCTTGTTTAACTTCTTAGTGTCTGTGGGTATATCATGGATATTCTTTATTTTGGGCTAATATCCACTTATCAGTGAGTACATACCATGCATGTCCTATTGGGTAGGGTTTGCCTCACTCAGGATGGTATTTTCGAGTTCCATCCATTTGCCTAGAAAATTCAAGATGCCCTTGTTTTAATTCATGATATCTTGAACAGTATTCCACTGTGTAAATGTACCACATTTTCTGTATCCACATTTTGGTTAAGAGACATCTACATTGTTTACAGCTTCTGGCCATTACACATAAGCCTTCCATAAACACAGTGGATCACATGTCCTTGTAGTATGGAGGAGCATCTTTTGTGTATATATCCAGGACCAGGAGCAGTATAGGTGGGTCTCCACAAGTAGAACTATTTCCAAATTTCTGAAGAACCATCAGATTGACTTCCAGAACCATTGTAGCAGTTTGCACTCCCACCAACAATGGAAGAGTGTTTCTTTTTCTCAACATCCTTGCCAACATGCGCAGTCAGTTGAGTTGCTGATCTTAACCATTCTAATTGGTATAAGAAAATCTCAGGGTTGCTTTGATTTGCATTTTTCTGATGAATAAGAATATTGAACATTTTATTAAGTGCTTTTTGGAAATTTGAGATTCATCTGTTGTGAATTGTCTGTTTATCTCTTTGACCCATTTTTTTTAAATCGGGTTGTTAGGTTCTCTGGAGTCTAACTTCATGAGTTCTTTGTATATTTTGGATATTAGCCCTTTATAAGTAAAGATCTTTTTCTACCCTGCATGTTGCCATTTTGTCCTATTGACATAGTCCCTTTGTCTTACAGAATCTTTTCAGTTTCATGAGGTCCTGTTTGTCAATTATTGATTGTAGACCCTGAGCCTTTGGTGTTTTCTTCAAGAAAATTTCCCATGCAAATATTTCCAGACCATTTCCTAATTTCTCTTTTATTAGATTCAGTGTCTAGTTCTATGTTGATGTCCTTGTTCGAATTGGACTTGAACTTTGTGTAGGGTGATTAATATGGATCTATTTGCATTTTTCAAAATACAGACATCCAGTTAGACCTGCACCATTTCATCTAAACTTTCCAGATAAGTCCAGTATAGGCCTTTGTAGTAAGATCTGATGATTTTTTTTCAATCAGTTTCTGTTGTTTTGTCTCCCTTTTCATTTCTGGTTTTGTAATTTTGATACTGTCTCCATGCCTTCTGAGTAGTTTCACTAAGGGTTTATCTATCTTGATTTTGTTGATTCTCATATCATTCTTTTGTTTCAAGTTGGTTGATTTCAGTCTTGAGTTTGTCTATTTCATGTAATCTCTTCCTCTTAGGTATGTTTGCTTTTGTCATTGTAGGACTTTCCAGTGTGCTTGTTAAATTGCTAGTATAGGATCTCTCCAATTTTTGTAGGAAGGCACTTAGTGCTATGAATTTTGTTGTGTCTCATTAGTTTGGCTTTCATTTTCATTGAATTCTTGAAAGTCTTTAATTTCTTTCTTCATTTTATTCCTTGACAAAGTTATCATTGAGTAAAGGGTTGTTCAGTTTCCCATGAGTATGCTGTTTTTCTCTTGTCTTTCTTGTTTATGAAGTCTAGCCTTAGTCTGTGGTGGTCTAATAAGATGCAAGGGGTATTACAATGTCTTATATCTGTTGAGGCTTGCTTTTTTTTTGTCTGATTATATGGTGAATTATGAAGAAGGTTCTAAATGGTTCTGAAAATAATGTATATTCTTTTGTTTGGGGGTGAAATATTCTATAGATATCTGTTAGAGATATTCAGTTCATAACTTCTGTTATTTTTACTTTCTACTTATTTAGTTTCTGTTTTAGTTCACTTGTCCATTGGTAAGGATCAGATATTGAATTGTTCCACTATTATTTTGTGGCATTCAACATGTTTTGAGCTTTAGTAAAGTTTCTTTTATGAATGTGGGTGCACTTGCATTTGTAGCATAGATGTTCTGAATTGAGGCTTTAACTCACGCATTTTTCCTGTGATGAGTATGAAGTGTCTTTTCCTAACTCTTTTGAATACTTTTGGTTGAAAGTCTATTCTACTAGATATCAGAATGGATATTTCAGTTTGTGTCTTGCTTGGAAAACTTTTTTCTACCTCTTTACTTTAAGATAGTATCTGTATTTGTTCTTGAGGTAGGTTACTTTAACGCAGCAGAATGAGGGGTTTTCAGTGTGTTAGCCTGTGTCTATTTATTGGAGAATTAATGTTGAGAGATATAAAGATCAATGATTGTTGGTTTCTGCTACTTTGTTGTTGGCATTGGAATTTCATGTGTGTGATTTTCTTGAATTTGTTGTGAGATGATTAATTTATTCTGTTCATGGGTATGATTAATCTCCTTTGGTTGGAATTTTTTGTAGTATCCTTTGTACCTCTGTATTAGTAGAAAAATACAACGTAAAATTGGTTTTGTCATGGGATATTTTGGTTTTTCTCTCTATGGGTATTGACGGTTTTGTTGGGTATAGTAATCTGGGCTGTCATCTGTGGTCTCCTAGTGCCTGTAAGATATCTGTTTAGGGTCTGTTGACTTTTAGAATATCTGCTGAAAAGTCAGGTATAATTCTGATAGGTCTGCCTTTTTATGTTACTTAGCCTTTTTTCTACTCCAGCTTTTAGTACTATTTCTTTGTGCAGTACAATTAGTGTTTTAATATTATGTGACCAGAAGATTTTCTTTTCTGACATAATTTATTTGGTGTTCAATCTATTTGGTACATCTCTTTTCTTAGTTTAGGGAATTTTCTTCAATTATTTTCTTGAAGATGTTTTCTGGCCCTTTGAACTGGGAATCTTCTCCGTCTTCTATTCCCATTAGTCTTATATTTTGTTTTTTCATTTGTCCCAAATTTCCTAGATGTTTGAAATTTTATACACTGGGCATTTTCTTTGATGAATATATCAACATCTTCTATGCCTGTGATTCGTCAATCTTTTGTATTTGATTGGTGATGCTTGTATCTGTATTTCTTGTTTTCTTTCAGAGGTTTTCCACCTACAGGATTGCCTCCATTTTTGGTTTACTTATTGTTTGTATTTCCATTTTTGCTTTTGGAATGTTTTAATCATTTCCTTTGACTCTCTGACTGTATTTTCCTTTACTTATTTAAGGGATTTATTCATTCCTTCTTTTAGGGTTTCTACTTGTTTGCATGTGTTTCTTGTAATTTTTTATGGGAATTATTTATATCTACCTTAATGACACATATAACCATCATGAGATGGAATTTAAGAGCAGAATCTTGCTCTTCAGTTGTGTCAGGGTATCCAGGGCTTTCTGTGTTATAAGAGCTGGGTTCCGCTGTGTCAAATTGCATTGACTTCTGATGATTATGTTTTTGTGCTTGTCTTTTGCCATCTGGTTGATTCTGTTGTTGACTGTCCTGGATGTTCTGCATTGAAGTGCCTCATATCATCATATCCTGGGCTCTGCGTGGCTCTCAGTTGTTCTGGGTATTGCGGTGGGGTATCTCACCTGTGTCTCTAGTTATAGCAGACCTCCTTGATATAGGCAGGGTTGTAGCCTCAAGGAGCAGGCATACTGATCTGCCATGGGTACAAATAGAGCTTTTGACAGGAAGTGTGATGAGGCTCTGACAGGGCATGATAAAATAAATACATTTTTGTAGGAAATTTATCTTAAATAGAGGAACCATTAAAAGAATTCCTCTGGGATTACTAAAAATGCCAGTGTGTAATATTGTAATTGTCTAAAAGGGCTGCAACTATTATATGCCTTATACTGATGGTATCAAATAATGTAATGATATGTAACAATTTTTGATACCTACTAAAGTATTCCTTTGAATTTTTCATAAGTCATCAGTATGTCAAAGTACCATATATTAGAACTTGCAATCAAATTTAATGAATTATCTTTGTGTTTGTTATTTTGTTAGATTATTAAGAAATTACTCATATATATTTTAATAAACATAAAAAATCATAAGTAAATATATATGATTAGTATAACTTGTTATCTTATTCAATATTTTAGGTAGGTTTATATATCATTATTTACAGATAGTAAAAAGCACATTTGTTCTATTTTGTTTTAACATTAGTCAGACATGATGACGAGAGTTCCACATAGATTAAGATTTTCTATTATTCTTTCAACTATTTCTTGACATAAAGAGTTACAGTTTTGAGAATGACATGGTTACTGATGTGAAGACAAGGTCAGTTTGATTTGTCTCATTCTCTGCCTTATTCAGCACAATCCTTAGTATGAAATACCATGAAAACATTTTGCCATATACATATTCAAATGGAATCCCAGCAAGAGACAAGTTTCACTATCTTCCAATGCAAAGGAAACATAATACGATTTTGAAGTTGAACATACAAACAGGGAAATTTGAACATCATCTTTTACATCTGACTTTGAGTGACTTTGGCTGCTCTATTAAACCAATATTTCAGATTCTCATGTGTGATGTGTTATATATGCTCTGCCCAGGGAGTGGCAGGATTAGGTTGGAGTAGGTCGCTGTGGGCATGGGTTTAATATCCTTACCTTAGCTACTGGGAAGTCAGTATTCTATCAGCAGTCTTTAGATGAAGATGTAGAACTCTCAACTCTGCCTGCACCATACCTGCCTGGGTGTTGCCATGTTCCTGCCTTGAGGATAATGGACTGAACCTGTGAATCTGTAATCTAGCCCCAATTAAATGTTGTCATTTATAAGACTTGCCTTGGCCGTGGTATCTGTTCACAGCAATAAAACCCTAACTAGGACATTATGTGAGAAAGGAATAACATGTAAGAGTTGTCATGAAATAAAGTTGCAAAGATGACTAGTTATTCCTCATTTCAAAATTAACCTGAACTTCCAGAAAGAAAAGCAGCTTATAGTTAAACACAAATCCACTTAGATAAATGACTGCAGTTACCTAATCTATTTACAATAAGAAGGATCATGGCTGAATAGCTGACTAGGGACCTGCCCACATTAAAACTATCCTATGGGTGGGAACCAAATTCTGACAATATTACCGATGCGATGTTCTGCTTGCAGACATAAGCCTAGCATGACTGAACTCTAAAAGGCTCTGCCAGCAGCTGACTGAGACAGATGGAGATACTCAAAGTCCCTGTCAAAGTCAGGGACACCTATGGAAGAGGTAGGTGAAGAACTGAAGAAACTGAAGGGGGTGGCAAAGGCAGAGGAAGACAAAAAGTATCAACTAACCTGGACCTCTGGAAGCTCCGAGAGCCACCAACCAAAGAGCATGCCCAGGCTGGTATGAGGCCCCTGGAACATATGTAGCAAAGGACTGTCTTGTTTGGCCTCAATGGGTAAGAATATGCCTAATCCTGTAGAGAATTGATGACACAGGAAGGTGGAATGTTCAGGGAGGTGTACCCTCTAAGAGGCAAAAGGGATGGGAGGAAGAAACGGAAGTGGGGAACCAGGAGAGAGAATGACATTTGGGATGTAAATAAATAGCATAATTAATAATGATGATGGTGATGGCGATGGTGATGGTGGTGGTGGTGGTGGTGGTGGTGGTGATGACAATGATGATGATGGCGATGGTGATGGTGGTGGTGGTGTTGATGGTGGTGATGATGATATTAAGTTACCAGCCATGAAACAATGAGAAGTTAAAGTCCTTTGATTTCTGATGGCATATTTATTGTTGTTCCAAGATTCCTCTCTATTTTTCTCCAGATATCTTGTCTATTCACGAGAATGTGGTATAAATCAAATAATACAGTACCATTGTATTAGGAACTATGTGTTTGTTGAGATGCAAATGTATTTCTTTTATCAAATATTTCACATGATATAATTTATATAATATAATATATAAAATAAATATAACATAATGTAAACATAGATCGTGCAGTCCTTTATGAGTATATAGTTAGAATTGTGATGTCTTCTTGTTAGCCTTTTTCTCTGTTAGTGATTTATTTCTCATATTCTCAGACTAGTTTTGGTTTTAAGTCCTTTCTGTCAGCTATTAAATAGGTATGCCTGCTTGATTCGCAGTTCCATTTTCTTAGAATAACTTTTTGTGTCCCTCTAGTCTTAGGTGGCATCCAACCTTGATGGTGAAGCGTTTTTCTTGGATAGAACAAAAGGATGGGGCCAGTCTTTTTCTCATTTAAAAATATTAATTTTTAATTTTTTTAGTTTTGGTTATTTTATTTGTATATATTTCAAATATTATCCTTCTTCCCAGTTTCCTGTCTTTAAACCCCCTATTTTACCTCCTTCTTCCTATTTTTATAAGGGTTCTCTCCCATCCACCTACCCACTCCTGCCTCATTGCCTTAACAATCCCCTATGGTGGGGTATCAAGCATTCACAGGACACTTCTCCATTGCTGGTGGAAATGCAACCTGGGGAAAAACAGTCTGGAAATCAGTCTAGTAATTCCTCACAAAATTGGACACAGTACTACCTGAGATTCAGCTATACCTCTCCTGGGCATATACCCAAAAGATACTTCAACATAGAACAAGGACACATGTTCCACTATGTTCATAGCAGGTTTATTTATAATAGATAGAAGCTGGAAACAAACCAGATGTCTCTCAAGAGAGAAATGGGTACAGAAAATGTGACACATTTACACTATGGAGTATTACTCAGCTGTTAAAAACAATGACTTCATGAAATTCACTGACAAATGGATAGCACTAGAAAATATTATCCTGAGTGAGGTAGTCCAGACACAAAAGAACACACATGGTATGTACTCAATGATATGTGGGTATTAGGAAAAAACTTGGATTACCCATGATACAAATACTAATTAATTTACTCCTTTTAAAATATGTTGCAGTAGTTACTCCTCAGGTATTTCATTAGATAATCACTGTGTCAGGAACTTTACTTTGTGATCATAGTGGGTTTTCTCTTTTGACATTTGTACATGTAAAATGCTAACAATGTTTTTTTTAGTGGGGAATTTTATTATTAGCATTTAGAGATATTTATGAACAGTAAGTATTAATACATTTCAATAACTTTGCAGTTCTTTTCTTAGGTATCTTTCAAATAAGTGCTCTGAAATTGTTCATTTTCTGTACCATTTTGAGTGTTATTATTCTTCTCTTCAAACTAAAGCACTCTTTCAAGTATATTCTGTAGCGCTAATTCAGTGTTCACATGTGTTCATTATGGAGGGTTTTATTTTTCTTATTCGAAGTGTTACTCACATTTCCATTACATTTTCTCTTGTTTCTATTAACCTTCACCACATTACAATTAAAACCATATATGACTAAGCTATCTTAATATTTATAGTTGCCAAGAGTAAATTTTTCTTTAAATTGACAAACCCTTTTCAATTTCCTGTTGTAATCAGGAAAAATGAAATCTCTTGTTTTCTTTTTTGTATTATACATTAATCACATTGGACATTACTCATTGAAAAACATGTTACTGCTTGATGTGATTTAAAAGAATAATCACTGTGTCCAGAGCTTGACGTTATGTTCACAGTGGGTTTTTCTCTTATGCCATTCATACATGTAAAATGAGATTATTAATAAAACTTTAAACTGATATCCAATTCAAATTAGCCAGTCAGTTCCTTCTTCTTATACCACTTATTTCAGTTGTGTAAATGCTATTCATAACATTGGGGTTTTGTCATACATATCATACTATTTATTAGATTATAAAAATATGAGCTTACTGATTTTATACTGTAGTACAGCATCGTGAACATTATTGAACTTAATAAACATCTTCCTTACATGTTCATATTTATACAAAATATTGTCTATCAATTCCCTAATATTATAATATGTATATCATATATATATATATTATATAAATAAATATACCAAGTTACCTGTCAACCTCTGTTAATAGGCTTTATCAGTGTTCCTGTAGCAACATGTACTGAGACAAGGAGACACACATAAGGTCCACAGGTAAGGCTCACTATCTTCCAATTGTGAAATTTGTACTCTGATTTGAGAACTATTTTTAATTTAGTACAAAAAATAATAACATTTATCAGAACAAGTTTACATATATGTAATTTCACTTAGTTCTCATCTTGATAATCTTATTGTGGATGTGCATATAATGAAATGGATGGATCTTCCTTTTAATTTACCCATATTGCATGCCATTTATTTTTCCAGCATGATTGTCAAGGCAAAATGTGTAAGGATGCCATCTTCTCCATGACTTCTTACTTTTTGCATTTCTTTCTTGGGAACAGATAATAATGATTAAAACATTAAGAGTAACTGTATAAACAAGGGATTTTAAATCATCACAAATAAGATGGAAAAGGCTAAAAAATACCTGGCAAATATTTAATTTTAAGTCTCATGTTACTCCTAATCACAAAGAGAGCTCACGTAAATAAAAAAAAAAACAAGAAAACAATAGGAAAAACAAACAAACAAAACAAAACAAAAAACAAGAATAAGAAACTCAGAAGTCACAATGAAAGATGCATAATTGTGTTTGTGTAGTTAAATTATTCTCATTATTGGAATTAAATCTGTTTTTAACAAGGCAAACAAGGAAAACTTATAACAGTAAATTATTGGTGATTGCAAGGAAAATATAACTGGACAGAAATTGTTTTGTTAAAAAAAATCTAGAACTTGATTTGGTGTAGAAATTATTGAAATAACTCCTTAAATATAGTGGTAAAAAATGGAAGGAAATGTGGAGGAAGAAAAGGTAATAGTAGAACAAAAAATGGTACTAGTAATTAAAATATAGAACACCTATAAAAAATTCCAAAGAAGTTCTGAAACGAAAGGCATAATAATTGGCTGAATAAAACTATCTTATAACTATATAGAATTTTTACATCGTTCATTCTTCGATGTATGAATACCAAAGTGATTTTGTAATTTGGCTTTATAATAATACAGATAAGTATACAAGTGCTTCTCTAGTAAGTGGTGAAAAAATTCTTCTTAAATGTTTTTTAAATAGTGAAGAACATATACATTTAACATACTAATAAAGTCTAGAGGGTCATATTTATTCTCTAGCATTGCAGCCTGTATAGCTATTAGTGGCAAACAAAAAATTAATATAAGTTTATAAATCTATGTATGAATGAAACCTCCTTTTTCCCTAGAGAAGAGATGTGGTCCCATTTTCCTGCTATAGCAGTCTGCTTAAAACCCAGAGGTGACATTTAGCATTTCCTTCATTACAGTCAGGAAATCCTCAATATTAAAGTCTATCTAAACCCAAAGGCCAGAATATAGAAATTGAAAAAAAAAAGATACCTTATTTCTTGCAGAAACTCGAAATTCCTCAATGAAATGATGAAAAACAATAAAAGAGTGTGGTGGTTGAAGAAAAGTAGCCCCAAGCTGCTTATATATTATACTATCTGAGAGGGATTAGAAAGTACAGTCTCATTAGACAAGGTGTGGCTGGAGAATGTGTGTTACTGATAGTGGGGTTTAGGGTTTCAGAAACCCAAAGCAGGCCTAATGGCACGATCTCTCTATTCCTGCTGCTAATAGATCCAGATATGAAATCTCTTCTACTTTCCAACCCTGTGTGTGATCAGATTGTGTCAGGTTTCCCACCATGAGGACACTGGACTAAAACTCTCAATCTGTTAGCGAGCTTGAATTACATGCTTTTCTTTACAAAAGTTTCCATAGAAATGCTGTCTCTTTACAGCAATAGAACCCTCATAAAGATAAAAGGAGGTGCCAGGGAATGGGGTATTGACATGACAAGCCTGACTGCGAGGATTGTTGGTAGAATAAAACACTCATAAATAGAATCCAAGAATGCATCAAAAGCACTGTCCATAATAATCAATTACACTTCATCCAAGGGATGCTGGGATGGTTAAATATATAAAAATACTCCGGTTGTGGAGCCACACATCGGTAGTATTTACTGAAGGAGGCAGAGGCAGGAGGATCACGAGTTCGAGGCCAGCCTGGGGTACACAACTTTTGCCCTTCTGAACAGATGAAGTTGGGCACACTAACACAACCTCCTGTCCTTAGCAGCAGAGCCATTACTGCCACTTGCTCAGTCACCATTGTAAACTCTCAAGAGTCAGCTAAACTATTTTAGGTCAAAGCATACTGTTTTCATAAAGTATTTTTCATTAATAAATCTATAAGATAGCTATATTTAAAAATACATTATTATAATCCATCACAAAAATAAATCGAAAGAAAAATATCACATGATCATCTCCCTAGATGTAGAAAAAGCCTTTGAAAAAAAATCTTGCACCCTTTCATGTTAAAAGTCTTGGAAAGTTTGGGGATACAACATACATACCAAAACATAATAAAAGCAATATACTACAAATTCTTACTCAACATTGAACTAAATTGAGAAAAACTTAAATCAATTCAACTAAATTCAGCCACAAGATAAGGTTGCCTCCTCTCTCCCTATCTATTCAACAGAGTACTCGAATTTCTAGCTAGAACAACAACAACAACAACAAAAAAAAAAACAAAAAACAAAACAAAAAAAATAAAGACAATCAAGAGGATACAAATTTGAAATGAAGAGGTCAAAGTATTGCTACTTGCACATGGTGTGATACTATATAGAAGTAACCACCAAAATTATACCCCAGACAACTGGCAAACATCTTCAGCAAAGAGTTTGAAAACATTATCAGCTCACAGAATCAGTAGCTGTACTTTCTACAAATGTTATATGGTTTGGTAAACAACTCACTTTTCATTAGCCCTAATAATATAAAGAACTTTAAGTCTCTGAAGAAAGATAGTAGATGAAAAGATTTCCCATGCTCATATATTGGTAGAATTAACATACTAAAATGGCCATCTTATTAAAAGCAATCTACAGAGTCAATGCAAGTCCCATCAAAATTCCAAAGCAATTTGTTAACAAACATTGAAAGAACAATTCTTAATTTCATATGAAAAATCATTGCCACCTCCACCACCACCATTATCACCACCACTACCACCACCACGACCACCAACACCACCTCCACAACAACAACAACAACAACAACAACAACAACAACAACAAATATAACACAAGCACAGGATAGTTAAACAAGACTGCAGTAAAAGAACTTCTGGAATATTCACCATACTTGATCTCAAGTTATACTACACAGAGACAGTAGTGAAACTATACAGTATTGATAAAGGAACAGAAAGGTGGATCAATAGAACTGAATTGAAGACCCAGAAATAAATCCACAAACCTATAGACTTTTGATATTTGCAAAGGAGCAAAACCATACAATGGAAAAATGAAAGCATTCATCAAATGGTGCTGGACTAACTAGATGATTATACATAGAGGAATAAAAATAGACACAAATCTATTACACTGCATGAAATTCAAGTAGATGTGCATCAAAAAATGACATATAAAACCAGACACACTAAATCTCATAGATGACAAAATGGGGGAACTGCCTTGGACTCATTGACACGAGAGACAAATTCCATGAACAGAAAACCAAAAGTTAAGACACGAAGATCAACAATTAATATGTGAGACCACATAAAATTAAAAACAATTACAGGGCTAAGGACACTATCAATAGAACAAATTGGAAGCCTACAGAATGGGAAAAGTTCTCCACCAATCTTACATCTGAGAGAGTTAATATCCAAAATATATAGATAACTCAAGAAGTTAGACACCAACAAAACAATATAAAATGGGAAATAGAGATGAACAGAGAACTTTCCACAGAGGAATTGTGAATGGCCAAGAGCAATTAGCAAATTAGAAAAAAAAGAAGTCAAAATATCATTATTGGCAGATGATATGGTAGTATACCAAAGTGACCCCAAAAAGTCCACCAGAGAACTCCTATGGCTAATAAACAACTTTAGCAAAGTGGCTAGATATAAAATTAATTCAAACAAATCAGTAGCCTTCCACTATTCACAGGCTAAATAGGCTGAGAAAGAAATTAGGAAAACAACACCCTTCACAACAGTCACAAATAATATAAAATATCTTGTCGTGATGCTAACCAAGCAAGTTAATGATCTGTATAACAAAAATTTCAAGTCTCTGAAGAAAGCAATTGAAGAAGTTATCAGAAGATGGAAAGATCTCCCATGTTCATGGATAGGCAGGATTAATATAGTAAAAATGGCCATCTTGCCAAAAGCAATCTATAGATTCAATGTAATCCCCATCAACATTCCAACTCAATTCTTCATAGAGTTAGAAAGAACAATTTTCAAATTTATTTGGAATAACAAAAAAAAACAAAACAAAAAAACAACAACAACAAAAAAAAACAGGACGTAGAAAACTATCCTCAAGATTAAAAGAAAACTTCTGGGGGAATCATAATCCCTAACCTCCAGGTATATTACAGAGCAATAGTGATAAAAATTGTATGGAATTGATACAGAGATAGGCAGGTAGATCAATGGAATAGAATTGGGGACTGAGAAATAAGCCAATATTTGTATTGTCACTTGGTTTTTGACAAAGGAGCTTCCAGTGAATAAAATATAGCATTGTCAACAAATGGTGCTGGTTTAACTGACAGGTAGCAAGTAGAAGAATGCAAATGGATCCATTCTTATCATCCTGTACAAAGCTGAGTGAAGTCCAAGTAGATCAAAGACCTCCACATAAAAGCAGATGCATTCAAACTAAAAGAAGAAAAAGTGGGGAAAAGAATCTAACACATGGGCAGAGGGAAAATTTTCCTGATCAGAACACTAATGGCGTATGCTCTAAAATCATGAATTGACATTGGGACCCCATAAAACAAAAAAGTTTCTGTAAGACAAAGGACACTGTCATTAGGACAAAAGGGCAACCAACAGATTTATAAAAGAAAATCTTTACCAATCATACATCTGATAGAGGGCTAATAACCAATATAAACAAAGAACTCAAGAAGGTTGATGCTAAAGAGCCAAGTAACCCTATTAATAATGACATATAGAGCTTAACAAAGAATTCTCAGCTGAGGAATATCAAATGGCTAAGAAGCACCTAAAGAAATGTTCAACATCCGTAGTCATCAAAAAAATGCAAATCAAAACAACCCTGAAATTCCCCCTTGCACCTCTCAGAATGGATAACATCAAAAATTCAGGTGACAGCACATTCTAGCAAGGATGTGGGGGGGAAAAAAGAACATTCCACCATTTTTGGGGTGATTGCAAGCTGGTACAAGTACTCTGGAAATCAATCTGGTGATTCCTTAGAAAACTGGGCATAGTACTACCTGAGTACTCAGCTATACCACTCCTGGGCATATACTCAAAAGATGTTCCAACATATAACAAGGACACGTGCTCCACTATGTTTGTAGCAGCCTCATTTATAATAGCCAGAAGCTGGAAACAAACAAGATTTCCCAACAGAAGAATATATACAGAAAATGTGGTACTTTTGCACAATGGAGTACTACTCAGCTATTAAAAACAACGATTTCTTAAAATTCATAAGCAAGTAGATGGATCTAGAAAAAATTGTCCTGAGTGAGGTAAACCAATAACAATAGAAGTGACATGGTATGCACTCACTGGTAAGTGAATATTAGCTCAAAAACTTGTGATACCTGAGATACAGTTCATAAAGCACATGAAGCTCAAGAAGAAGGAAGACCAAAGTGTGGATGCTTCAGATGTTCTTAGAAGGGGGAACAAAAATGCTCACAGGAGGAAATACAGAGGCAAAGTGTAGAGCAGAGACTGAAGAAAAGGCCATGCAGAGACTGCCCCACCTGAGGATCCAGTCCATATACTGTCACCAAACACAGACATTTGCAAATACCAAGAAGTGCAAGTACTAGACAGAACTGTCTGTTGAGAGGTTCTGCCAGAGACTTTCAAATACAAAGGCAGATGGTTGCAGCCAACCATTGAACTGAGAACCGGGCCCCCAATGGAGGAGTTAGAGAAAGGACTGAAGTAGCTTGAGGAGTTTGTAACCCCATTAGAAGAACACAATATCAACCAACCAGATACCTCAGATCTCCCAGCAGCTAAACCACCAACAAAAGAGTACACATGGATTTGACCCATGGCTCCATCCACATATGTAGCAGAAGATGACTTCGTTGGCCATCAACGGAAAGAGAGGCCCTTGGTTCTGGGAAGGCTTGATGCCCTAGTCTATTGGAATGTTAGAGTGGAGTGTTTGGAGGGAGTAGGTGGCTGGGTGATGGAGCACCATCATAGACTTGGGGAGGCTATGGGGGGATGTGGTTTCTGGAGGGGAAACCAGGAAATGGGATTACATTTAAAATGTAAATAAAAAAATATAATTAAAAATAAAAGAAACTTTCAATGTCCTTATTCGTCAGGTAAATGCAAATCAAAACAAACTCTGAAATTCCATCTTTTACATATCAGAATGGCTAAGATAAAATCTCAACTTACAGCACATGCTGGTGAGGATGTGATACAATGGGAACTCTTCTCCTTTACTGGTAGATTGCAAACTTGTACTTTGCTTTGGAAACCAATTTGGCAGCTTCTCAGAAACTTCTAAATAACTCTACCTCAAGATCTAATTATACCACTCTGGGGTATAATTTACCCAAAAGATGCCAGAGTTTACCACAGTGATACTTGCTCAAGTATATTCATAGAAACTGCATTCATAATAGCTAGAAACAGGAAACAAAATAGAAGTTCATCAACCGAAGAATGGATTAAAGAATATGTAGTACAATGGAGTTGAATTCAGGTATTAAAAACAAAGACATTCTGAATTTTACAGGGAAATGGATGGATCTTTAGAATATCATCCTGTATGAGGTAGCACAGATACAGAAAGACACATATATGTACTTACTTATAATTGTACATTAGTCATAAAATGCAGGATAACCATGTTATAATCTACAGATTGAAGAAACTGAGTAATAAGGAGGGCCCAAAAGAGGATATCTGAATCTTACTCAAAAAGAGAAACAAATTGGTGATCAGAGGTACATGGACAGGGGGAACTAGATAGGAGAGTGAGAAAGGAGGAGTATGGGGTGGGTGATTAGATAGGGGGTGAGGGGATAGACAATGTAAATTGATGGAGTTCATCTTTAGGACTAGCTGGAAACCTGGGATGAGGGAGGCTATGTGGAGTCTATAGTTGACATAGATTTCTACCAGTGGCCACCTCCTCTAGCCAGAAATTACTTCTATTGGAATGAGGGAATATCAACAATCCCCAAAATCCTTCAACTCAAAATTTGTCTTGCCTACTAAATGGGGAGGGATAAAAATAAATCAGAAAATGAGGAAATAGCCAACTAACGATTGGCCCAAATTGAGAGCTCCACTGTGAGAGATCCAATCTATGACACCATTAATCGTACTCTGCTGTGCTTGTAGAGAGAAAACTGGAATAACTGTATTCCTCCAGCAGAAGATGGAGGCAGATGCAGAGACCTGAAGCCAAACTGAGAGTCTTGTAGGAGATAGACTTGGAGAACTATAGGGTGTCAAGGATACCACAAGAAGACCTACAGAATCAACTGATGTGGGATAATAGGGCCTCAGGGAGTATGCCCAAGCTGGACCTAGACTCCCTACTCATTTTTCCCATATGTGCAGCTTGGTTTTCATGTGGGTCCCCTAACAATTCATCCAAGATTTTCTCTGTCTCTGTTGCCTGACATTGAATCCCCTCCCTTAGCTGTGCTGCCTGGTTGAATTTCAGTGGGAGAGGAGTTACTTTGTCCTACTGGAAACAGATGTTCCAGGGTGTGGTGGTACCCAAGGGGTTTTTCTTTCTTCCTGAGAAGGAAAGGGGGAGTTGGGGGATATATTTGCAAGGATTAGAGGAAAGGAGGGAGGAATAGCGTGATTAGCATGTAATGCGAATAAAAATTAATTATGGAAGGAAAAATAAAGTACTATGTATTTTGGGACTTTGATTAAGAAAGCAGTTGGAACCTTTAAGAGAGACATAATGGATCATGTTATTAGGGCATGAAAGACAGTGATGTGAGTGATTTGAATTTTGGGAAAGTATGTGGCTGTTTCTACCTTTGTTCTAAAAATTTGCCTAAGGCTAAATTAAAGAGTTTTAGATTAATGGCGTTGGCAAAAGAAAGTCCAGAGTTGACTCTGTTCTGTCTTTACTTGTAGTCATTTCTATGCAGATATATAATGTAAAGGAGCAAGCTGGGAAAGGAAATACACAAAATATATACTTTGAAGAGAAAAAGAGCTCCAGGAGTTGTACTGGAACTAAACCTAATGTTCAATGAGATAAAAGGTTGAAATAAATTCCTGAAGTGAGTGGAATAAAGAGAGTGGTGATCTCAGAGCAAGGTTCCAACCAGGGAAGCTTCCAACTTGTAAAAAGGAATCAAGGAAAAGCTTAAAATAAACAAATCAATTAAAAACTAAAAGATGATGAAATTTATTTGAATAATGATACCAAGTTCCAGTCCCCAAAAGCAGAAGAATTTTGTACTTTTGGCCAATTATTTTTGGCTTTAGAGTCAAAGATATAAAGAAAAGGTTGTGGAACCTTCCTTCTGACTAAGGAAATATGCTGAATCTAAGCATGGGTCAGGGGTGATCCTGAATGGAGGCCCTGAGAGGCCACTATGTGAATCTGTGAAGATAAAGGGTGGATTGCGTTGGAAAACCCAAGGGACTGAAAATGTCAGAGTTTTAGGCTACCTGATAAGAAGAGCTGCCACAGGTTGTGGAAGCATTTTAAGAAAGGATAGTATTCCTTTTGGTTGGTAGTTTAATGCCTGGGAACTCTGGAGTATCTGCTTGCTTGATATTGTTGTTCATCCTATGGGTTGCAAAACCTCTTCAGCTCTTCAGTCCTTTCTCTAACTCATCCACTGGGGACATCATGCTCAGTCAAATGGCTGGCTGCCCCTGTATTTGTCAGACTGTGGCAGAGCCTCTCAAGAGACAGTTATGTCAGGCCCTGTCAGCAAACACTTCTTGGCATCTACCATAGTGTCTGAGTTTGGTGTCTGTATATGGGCTGGAACCCCAGGTGGGTAGACACTGGATGGCTTTTCCTTCAGTCTCTGCTCCAAACTTTGTCTCCATATTTCCTTCCTTGAGTATTTTGTTCCCACTTATAAGAAGGACTGAAGGGGCTTGATGCCCCACTATAGAGAAATGCCAGGGCGGGGAGGTGGGAGTGGTTTTTTGGTTGGGGAGCATGCTTATAGAAGCAGGGGAAGGGACAATGGGATAGGGAATTTCCAGACATTTTAAACAGTGTTGAGACTGTGATAAACTCTGGGGATATTTGATGCTGGACTAAATGCTTTTGGTTCATTTGCTTGCTTGTTTGTTTTTTCTTCATGATATGGCTACAAGCGTATGGGGACAGATAGTGGAATGTGGTGCTTGAATAAGAATAACCACTATTGGCTCATATGTTTGAATATTTAGTTATCAGGGAGTACAAGTCCTTCAAAGGCAATAGGAGGTGTGGCTTTGTTGGAATAGGTTTGACCTTGTGGGAAGTGTGTCACTTATGGTGGGGTTTGGGAATTTCAATGCCAAAAACAACCCCTGTTTTTTCTTTTCTCTGATGCCTGCATATCTGGATGTAGAACTGTTGGCTACTTCTCCAACACCATGTGTGCTTACATACCACCATGCTTATGTCTTATGGGCACCAGGCTAAACCGCTGAAACTATAACCTAGCCTCAAATGCAATCCTTTATAATAATGGTTATAATGTTAAAATGTTATAATGGTTATGGTGTCTCTTCAGAGGAGTAGAATATTAAGACAGGAGGCTTGAAGAAAATGCATTGGCAAAGTTAAAGCAAAGGAAACAATTTCTTCTTCAGAGAGTTGAAGTTCTTATCATACAAATCTTTCATTTGCTTGGGTAGTGTCATACCAAGTATTTTATATTCTTTGTACCTATTGTGAAGGCTGTCATCTCCCTACTTTCTTTCTCAGCCTGTTGATCCTTTGAGTAGAGGAAGGCTACTGATTTGTTTGAGTTAATTTTATATCTAGTCACTTTGATGAAGTTGTTTATCAGGTTTAAGAGTTCTCTGGTGAAAATTTTGGTGTTTCTTAAGTAAACTATCATATCATCTGCAAACAGTGATTGACTTCTTCCTCACCAATTCATATCCCTTTGATCTCCATTTGTTGTCTGATTGCTCTGGCTAGGATTCAAGCACTATATAGAGTAGGTAGGGAGAGAGTGAGCAACCTTGTCTAGTCCTTAATTTTAGTGAGATTGCTTCAAGTTTCTCTCCATTTAGTTTGATGCTGGCTACTGGTTTGCTGTATATTGCTTTTGCTATATTTAGGTATGATCCTTTTCCAAGTCTTTTATCATGAATGGGTATTGAATTTAGTCAAATGCTTTCTCGGCATCTAATGAGATGATCATGTTTTTTTTTTCTTTGCATTTGTTTATATAACAGATGACTTTGATGAATTTCCGTATATTGAACCATCCCTGAATCCCTGGGATGAATCCGAATTGATCATGATGGATGATGGTTTTTATGTGTTCTTGCATTCGGTTTGTGATAATTTTATTGAGTATTTTTGCATCAATATTCATAAGGGAAATTCATCTGAAGTACTCTTTCTTTGTTGAGTCTTTGTGTGTTTTATGTATAAGCATAATTGTGGCTTCATAGAAAGAATTTGATACTGTCCCTCCTGTTTCTATTTTGTGGAATAATTTGGACAGTATTGGTATTATGTCTTCTATGAAGGTCTGATAGAATTCTCCACTAAACCCTTGTGCTTCTGGGCTTTTTTTGGTTGGGAGACTTTAATGTTTTCTGTTATTTCTTTAGGAGTTATGGGACTGTTTAGATGGTTTATCTGATCCTGATTTTACTTTGGTACCTAGTATTTGTCTAGAAAATTGTCCATTTCTTCCAGATTTTCTAGTTTTGTTGAATATAGGCTTTTGTAATAGGATCTGATGGTTTTTTAAATTTCTTCAGATTCTGTTGTTATGTCTCCATTTTCATTTCTGATTTGCTTAATTTGGATACGCTCTCTGCGTCCTCTGCTTAGTCTGGCTAAGAGATTATCTGTCTTGTCGATTTTCTAAAGAATCAGTCCCCCCCCCTTTCCATTCTTTTTATAGATCTTTTTGTTTTTACTTGGTTGATTTCATTCCTGGATTTGATTGTTTCCTGTCATCTTCTCCTCTTGGCTATAATTTCTTTTTCTTCCTTAGAGTTTTAGATGTGCTGTCAAGTTGCTAGTGTATGCTCACTCTAGTTTCTTTTCAGAGGCACTCAGAGCTATGTATTTTCCTCTTAGCACTGCTTTCTTGTTGTGCCTTCATTTTCATTGAATTCTAAAACGTATTTAATTTCTTTCTTATTTCTGCCTTGACATAGAGTAGAGCATTGTTCAGCTTCCGTGTGTCTGTGGACTTTGTCATTTTTGTTTTTACCGAAGAGCAGTCTTAGTCCATGGTAATATGATAGGATGGATGGGATCATTTCTATTTTCTTGTGTTTGTTGAGGCCTGTGTTTTGACTGAATATATAGTAAATTTTAGAGAAGGTATCATGAGGTTTTGAGTAGAAGGTATATTATTTTGTTTTAGGATGAAATATTCTATAAATATCTGTTAAATCCATTTAATTCATAACTTCTGTTAGTTTCTCTATGTCTTTGTATAGTTTCTGTTTCCAGGATCTGTCCATTGATGAGAGTAAGGTATTGAAGTTAACCATTATTATTGTGTGAGATGCAATGTATACTTTGAGTTTTAGTAAGGTTTCTTTTATAAATGTATGTTCCCTTGCATTTGTAGCATAGATAATCAGGATTAAGATTTCATGTTGGGAGACTTTTCCCTTGATGAGTATGAAGTGACCTTCCTTACCTCTTTTGATGCCTTTTGGTTGAAAGTCGATTTTATTCTATATTAGAATGGCTATGCCACCTTGTCTCTTGGGATCATTTGCTTCGTAGATTCTTTTCAAGCCTTTTTCTCTGAGGAAGTGTCTAACTTTGCCACTGAGTTGTATTTTCTGTATGCAGCACGATGCTGGGTCTTTTTATGTATCTCATTTGTTAGTCTATTTCTTTTTATTGGGGATTGAGTCCATTGACATTGAGAGTATTAGATACCAGCCCAGAGACCTCAGGATACAGAAACCGGAGAGTAGTCTGGGACAGGATCCTCCTGTTTCAGTCCATGCCAGGAGCTGTCCTTGTGCCATTGCTCTCTGTACACAGATCCCCTGGGCAGGGAGTTGGATTCCCAGAAGTGTGGACAATCCTGAGAACACAGAATAGACTACTACTTCTGCTCACATTCCTAGTCTAAGAGGATCCCACCTGGAGCCCTCTGGACACAGGAACCAAGGATCAGTCTGGGACAAGCTCTTTCTGGTTTCTGCCTGTGCCAGGAGCTCACCCTGTGCCACAGCTCTCTAAACTACATCCATTTGGGAGAAAGCCGGTCTTCAGGAGTGCTAACGCACAGGTTTCCAGGAAGGTCAAGCCACTGTCAGAGACAGTAATATCAACTAACACCAGAGATAAGCAGATGGTAAAAGGTAAGGGCAAGAACCTAAGCATCAGAAACCAATTACACTTGGCATTATCAGAACCCAATTCCTCCACCATAGCAAGTCCTGGATACCCCAGCACACAGGAAAAGTAAGATTTTGGTTTAAAAATCATACCTCATGATGAAGTTAGAGGACTTTAAGAAGGACATAAATAACCCCCTTAAGGAAATACAGGATAACACAGGTAAAACAGGTAGAAGCTTTTAATGAAGAAACACAAAAATTCCTTACTAAATTACAGGAAAACTACCAAAATGGGTGAAGAAATTGAACAAGTACATTGAGGATCTAAAAATGGAAATAGAAACAAATATAAACGGAGACAACGCTGGAGATAGAAAACCTAGGTAAGAGATCAGGAGTCAGATATGCAAGCATTACCAGAAGAATACAAGAGATAGAAGAGAGAATCTCAGGGGCATAAGATACCATACATAGAAAACATCAACACAACTGTCAAAGAAAGTGCAAAATTCAAAAACGTCCTAACTCAAACCATCCAGGAAATCCAGGACTCAATGTAAAGGTCATACCTAAGGATAATTGAAAAGAACAAAGACTCCCACTTTAAAGGTCCAGTAATTATCTTCAAAAAGTTATAGAATAAAACTTCCTAACCTAAAAAAAGAGATGCCCATAAACATACAAAAAGCCTACAGAACTCAAAATAGATTGGATCAGAAAAGAAATTCCTTCCATCACCTAGTAGTCAAAACACTACATGCACAAAATAAAGATAGAATATTAAAAGCAGGAAGGGAAAAAGGTCAAGTAACATAAAGGCAGACCTTTCAGAATTACACCAGACTTCTCACCAGAGACCTGAAAGCCAGAAGATTCTGGGCAGATGTCCTACAGACTCTAAGAAAACACAAATGCCAGCCCAGGTTACTATATCCAGCAAAACTCTCAATTAACATAGATGAAGAAACCAAGATATTTCATGACAAAACAAAATTGATAAGATCAAATTGATAAGATCAAAGCTCAGGTGACAGCAGATGATGGCAAGGATGTGAAGAAAGATGAACACTCCTCCAAATTTACATAATATCTTTCCACAAATCCAGCCCCAAAAAGGATAATAGATGGAAAACTTAAACACAAGGAGGGAAACTATACCCCAGAAAAAGCAAGAAAATTATCTAATTTTAACTAACCCAAAAGAAGATAGTCACACAAACAACCTGTACCTACAAAATAACAAGAATAAACACTCATTGGTTTCCTAAATTGATTCTTTCTTACCTCCTTGTATAAAGTTCAAGTTCAAGTGGGTCAAGGACCACCACATAAAATCAGCTATAGTAAATCAATTATGGGAAAAAAAAGTGGAAAACCTTGGCCCATAGGAAAATTTCCTGTACGGAATACCAATGGCCAATGCTCTAAGTTAAAACTTGATAAATGGGATCTCATGAATTTGAAATTTTTCTGTAAGGCAAGGTCACTGTCAATAGGACAAAACCACAACCCATAGATTGTGAAAAGATCTTTACCAACCCTACAGCTGATAGAGGACTAATATCCAAAATATACAAAGAACTCAAACAATCAGAATCCGGAAAACCAAATATCCCACTAAAAATGGGAATACTGAATGATTATGAAGCACTTAAAAAAATTTCTACATCTTTAGTCACTAGGGAAATGCAAATCAAAATAACCCTGAGATTTCTCCTCACACCAGTCAAATTGATAAGATAAAAACTCAGGTGACAGCAGATGATGGCGAGGATGTGAAGAAAGATGAACACTCCTCCATTGCTGGTGGGATTGCAAGCTGGTACAACCACTGTGGAAATCAGTCTGGAGGTTCCTAAGGAAATGGTAAATGATTCTACCTGAGGACTCAGTTATACCACTCTTAGGCATGTATGCAAAATATGCTCCAACATATAACTATGATACTTGCTCTGCTATGTTTATAGCAGCCTTATTTATTATAGTTGGAAGTTGGAAACAACACAGATGTCCCTCAACAGAGGAATGGGTACTGAAAATATGGTAGACTTACAATATGGACTAATATTCAGCTATTAAAAACAATGATATCATGAAACTTACAGACAAATGGATGGAACTTGAAAGTATGCTGAGTGTGGTAACCCAGGACTAAATGAACACAGGCTGATAAGTGGATATTAGCAAAAAAAAAAAAAAAAAAAAAAAATAGAGCTCAGATTACCCACAATACAATTCATAGACCCTATGAAACCCAAGAAGAAGGAAGAACACACCAACCTGTGGATGCTACAGTCCTACTCATAAGTGGAAAGAAAATAATCTCAGGAGGGAATCGGAGAAAGGGATCTGGGAGAGAGGGGGGGAGGGAAAAAGGATACTGGTTCTGATACATTACTAGATGGGGAAGAAATATGTACTTTCAGGACTATGAAAGGAGAGGTGTAGCAGTTGGGGGGGGGGAAATGTGTGTAGATATTCCCAGATTCCAGGGACCCACTAGACTCCTAGGACCCAACAGAGGGGACATTAGTTGAAATACCCCAGAAAGGTAGGATGGAACCTGTAGAGACTATATCCAGTGGATAGGCATGGCCACTGGTTGAGGGATGGACTCTCTGCCCCCACCTCAAAAATGACAATTCACAATTCCTCATGTTAAAAGAAATTGGAGGGACAAATTGTGGAGCAAAGTACGAAGGAAAGGCAATCCAGAAACCTCTCTTCCTCTCTTCCTAGGGTTCCATCCCATCTGCATACACCAAACCCAGACACTATTGCAGATGCCAAAAAGAGCTTGCTGGCAGGAGCCTGGTATAGCTGCCCCTTGAGGAGCTTCTCAGATTCTGGCCAAAACAGATCCATGCAGTCAAACATTGAACTTAATGCAAGGACCACAATGGAGGAATTAGGGCAAGGATTGAAGGACCTGAAGGGGTTTGCAACCCCATAGGAAAAACAGTATTAACTAAACAGTAACCCCAAAGCTCCCAGGGACCAAACTACCAGTTGTGCACATGGGGGAACCCTTGACTCCAGCTGGATATATAGAAGAGGATTACCTCATGTGGAATCAATTGGAGGAGAGCCCCTTGGGCCTGTGGAGACTCAATGACCCAGTGGAATTCTTGCATGTTATGAAAGGAGTGAGTGGCTGGGGGTGGGGAAAAGCACCCTCATAGATGCAGGAAGTTGGGGAGGGAATGGGGGTTTGTGGAGGGAAAATTGGAAAGGGGTTACCATTTGAAATGTAAATAAATAAAATAACCAATAAAAATGTGAAGAAAGAAACATTAATAACAGCAAATCCATTCCTAGATAAATAGTTTTATGGTGGTCATAGAACATAGAAAATTATTAGAATCATCCGATGTCTATTCTGTATTTGTAAGTTGTTTTGTTTTGTTTCCTACACCAGTGCATCTTGGCAGTGAGGAGCCAATGAATACCAAAAGGTCACACCATGAAACAAATCTCACACAAGAATTGCATTGGGGAGAAGAGAACCAGGTCTCTATCTGAATGCCAAGAAAAAAGCAGTAGACTGTGTAGCGACAGGCTTTCATAGCATTTTGGATATGCACAGTGACTGAAAAGAGGCTTACATTAGCTGGGGAAAAGTACAGCAACTGGAACTATTAGTTGGTGGTTACGTCTGAAATACTGTTGACTGTTAATTCTGAATCATGGACACAGGTATTTCCAAGTCTCGGCATTATGGGGCAGTCCTGGGGCATGGTGTTTTCTCATTGGCCCTTTGATCCTACATTAAGATATAGAGTTTATATTTCAGAACAACCTATGAAAATAAACATTTTGTCTAATATAGTTGAAGATAACCCATTGCTTTTAAAATAGTGATTACTTTTATGATTTTTATCTAATAATACATGATTAATAATAAATAAATAAAACACTAAATTTGCTGCAATCCATGCAGCTAATGACTACAATTTAGTTTTGGACAACTTTTACTTTCTATATTATTATGATTATATGTTTAATCTTATATGGATCTAGTTAGCATTAACTTACAAGTATTTCCACATTCTGATCACTATTACTATAATCCTTTTAAAAAGTAAGTGAAATTCATATAAGATCCAATTTTGTAATAAAGCACTTATTTTTATATCAGTACATGAAAACTAGTTTAAAAGCAGTTGAAAATGAATTAAATATAGATTTCTTGTCTTTATTAATATAATATTAACTTTTAAAGAATGAAAGTGATTCAGTGAAACTCAATGCATTTTAAACCAGAAAATTATTCTGTAAAATGGCAATATATACATACCCATTTAAGATTGGAATTTTTATTCAAGGCCAATGAAATGTTTGAAATCACTTCAAACAGTTCTAAAAGTTTTGCAATTTAACACGGTATACTTATAAAATATAATTTTCTTTTTATTGTATATTTCTTTACTTACATTTCAAAGGTTATTGCCCTTCCCGGGTTTAGGTCCATAAGCCCCCATTCCTTTCCCTTCCCCTCCCCTATACGGGTATTCCTCCTATACATCCCCCTTATTGCCCTCCCCATATCCCCCTGCACTAGGGGTCCAACCTTGGCAAGACCAAGGGCTTTCCCTTCCACTGGTGCCCCCAAAAGGCTATTCTCTGCTTACATATGCAGTTGGAGCCCTGGGTCAGTCCCTGTAGTCTTTTGGTAGTGGTTTAGTCCCTGGAAGCTCTGGTTGATTGGCATTGTTGTTTTTATGGGGTTTCAAGCTCCTTCAACTCTTTCAATACTTCTTCTAATTCCCCCTAAGGGAATCCTGTTCTCAGTTCTGTGATTTGCTGCTAGCATTGACCTCTGTATTGGACATGCTCTGGATGTGACTCTCAGGAGAGTTCTATATCCAGTCCCTTTCCACATTCATTTTTTAGCTTCATCAATCTTATCTAGTTTTGGTAGCTGTATATATATAGGCCACATGTGGGGCAGGCTCTGAATGGCCATTCCTTGAGTCACTGCTGTAAACGTTGCTTCCATATCCCCTCTTATGAATATTTTCCCCCTTTTAAGAAGGAGTGAGAGCATCTGCATTTTGGTTATCCTTCTTCTTGAGCTTCCTGTGGGTAATGTGAGCTTTTTGGTTAATATCCACTTATCAATGAGTGCATATCAAGTATGTTTTTCTGAGACTGAGTAACCTCACTCAGGATGATATTTCTAGTTCATTCCATTTGCCTATGAATTTCATGAAGTCATTGTTTTTGATAACTGAGTAGTACTCCATTGGGTAGATGTACCACATATTTTTTTAATCCATTCCTCTGTTGAAGGGCATCTGGGTTTTTTCCAGCTTCTGGCTATTATAAATAAGGACTCTATGAACATAGTGAAGCATGTGTCTTTATTGTATGTTGGAGCATCTTTTGGGTATGTGCCCAAGAGAGGTATAGCTGCGTCCTCAGGTAGTGTAATGTCCAATTTTCTGAGGAAACTCTAGACTGATTTCCAGAGTGGTTGTACCAGTTTGCAATTTCCCCAACCATGGAGGACTGTTCCTCTTTTCCACATCCTCGCCAGCATCTGCTGTCACCTGAGTTTTTTTTTATCTTAGCCATTCTGATTGGTGTGAGGTGGAATCTCAGGGTTGTTTTAATTTGCATTTCACTGATGACTAAGGATGTTCAACATTTCTTTGGGTGCTTTTAGGCCATTCGACAATTCTCAGCTGAGAATGTTTTGTTTAGCTCTGGACCCCATTTTTAATAGGGTGATTTGGCTCTCTCCAGTCTAACTTCTTGAGTTCTTTGTACATTTTGGATATTAGCCCTCTATCGGATGTAGGATTGGTAAAGATCTTTTCCCAATCTGTTGGGTTCCGTTTTGTCCTAATGACAGTGTTTTTTTACAAACACTTTACAAAAGCTTTACAAAAGCGTTGCAGTTTTATAAGGTCCCATTTGTGTTTTGTTCAGGAAAATTTCCCCAGTGTTCATGTGTTTGAGACTCTTCCCCACTTTTTCTTCTATTAGTTTGAGTGTATCTGGTTTAATGTGGAGGTCCTTGATCCACTTGGACTTAAGTTTTGTACATGGTGATAAGAATGGTTCGATTTGCATTCTACATGCTGACCTCCAGTTGAAACAACACCATTTGTTGAAAATGCTATCTTTCTTCCATTGGATGGTTTTAGCTCCTTTGTCAAAGATCAAGTGGCTATACATGCATGGTTTCATTTCTTGGTCTTCAATTCTGTTCCACTCAGGGTAAATTAACATCACCAATGTATTCATATTTCTTTTTCTCTAATATTCTAACTTTGGAAAACTCTCTCTTTCATCCTTCTTTTCTCTATATTTGGAACTGTGTAAATTCCCACCTGCAAACTCACAAAGCTTCAGAAACAGAGCTGCACTTTTCCTTTGCACTGTTGCTGTCCTGAAAGGTACACCTGCCTTTGTCTCCTACTTTCATTTCTATTATGATCTTCTAGCATCAGAAGGTCTAACCTTCCGGACTTAGACTTTGGTTGACTATGTATTATGTATGTCTGAGTGTCTCTCTTTATATGTGTGAGTGTGTGTGTTTGTGTGTTTGTGTTCAGGTACATGTGTATACATCTATTATTTTGGAATATAAAATCATACCAATAATGAAATTAATTGTACTTCATAATATGACACATGCTATTTATAAGCTTTTTCAAAGACTTACCCTAGTTGATTTGCACTTTGTGATACAGTATGATTTCTTTGTTTGGTTCAGTCCATAACACATTCTTCTTTTTCTCCTCCTTAACTTTGTCCTTTCTTTGCATAAGACTCTAATATTTTTGGGTTATGACTCAGACTTTGTAATATTTTTTAAAATGATATTGATATAGTGAATATTTGCATCCATTTTTAAGATTTTCTTTTTTTTTCTGGTTGAATCAAATACAGCTAAACTTGCTATGTGGAACCACACTGAATTCACATGTGCTTAATTTAAAGGGACATATACGCCTAGAAAAGACATATCTAACTCACCATAAAAAAATCAATTCTAAATATAGGAGAACTAAAACACCTTCCAAGAACAATGTAAGTTTAAATATTGTACATAAGCAACACATTATTTGGTGTCTATCGATTTTACTGTACTAATAACTTAGGGAAAACACATTAAAATAACTACTGTGTAATGTAGTCACAGTGATAAATAATTGCAAATGTTGTATCAATTGTTTCCAGGATCTTAAAGAAGGCTGTTATAAACAATTGTTTTCTAGATTTTTTAAAATTAAAAAAAAAACTGAGCAGAAGTGTTTTAACATTTTACACACGTTTCTATATGTGACTATATCACAGTTTATCAGATTATGACTTTTTATTTAAAGGATTCTTTGAAATATTTTATTTTATCCTTTTAGTAATGAATATCCACTTCTTTCTTCCACATTGTTCAAAACCAATGTGAATCACAGTGAAAGACCTGAAGTCTGTAACCATGAGTCATATTTTTATGGTATTATTTCTTTTCTTTTTTATTGGATATTTTACTTACATTTCAAATGTTATCCCCTTTCCTTATTCCCCCTCTGGAAATCCCATTCCATACTCCTCCCCGTGCTTCTATGTAGGTGCTCCCCCACCGACCCACCCATTCCTACCTCCCTGCCCTGGCATTCCCCTACACTGGGGCATTGAGCCTTCACAGGACCAAGTACCTCTCCTCCCACTGATAATCGTAGATTTCATGCTTATCTAATGATAATTATTATTGTAGTATTCCCCAAAGATAATAATTTTCTCTATTCCCTCCCAGGAAATATTCAAGTTCATATTTTCTCTGTAACCTAGAGCGTCCATCATCTCTTTTTACTTATTATGGTCAATGGAGTATAAAATGATTTTGCATTGGTGAGGCTCATACTATTCTGACTACTAAAAAAATGCTTATTGCCCTAAATTTATAAATGTTCTGTGTATTGCCTATGTAAATTCTTCCTTTGCTAATCTACTTTTAGATTTCCTCTTTGTAATTTGGTAGATCATTAAATATTAAAATATTGTTTCTTGCAAGATTTAGAGCCAGAAATATCCCAGTTAGCTAACCCTTTTCTGATTAATTTGTCTATGATTCTCATGGCTGAGGATGAATAGCTTGTTAGTTTATTACATTTTTTAATGAATTGAAACATTTCATGACCATACTGTTGTTTTGTGTTAAAGGACAAATATTTTTTCTCCTATATCTGTGGAAAAATCAATGCCAATAAAGACAAAAAGACAAGCATCATGACGCTAAGTAGACTTTGTGCATTTACTTAATTTGTAATAATGCCTTTTTTGCTAGTTATTATTGGTAAACACTTTCTTAGATTGTTTCCCTAAGTTCTCATTATCAATCAGCTCCATGAAACTATGCTTTAATATGCAATTGTTGCTGAATTTACATATTGAACACAAGTTGACATCTAGGAGGAGGATGTATGATTTATCAAAAATATTTACTGACTGCAGCTCTCTGCTCCCAAAACCCGTGGGAGAGAGACCTCACCGCCTGGTCAGGTGGGCACTCCTGAAGCTGCAGAGCGGAAGAGACCACCAACACTGCCCACCCCTGCCCACATCCCTGGCCCAAGAGGAAACTGTATAAGGCCTCTGGGCTCCCGTGGGAGAGGGCCCAGGAGAGGCAGGAGCCCTGCCTGAGACACCGCCGGAACCTGAAGGAAACAGACCGGATAAACAGTTCTCTGCACCCAAATCCCGTGGGAGGGAGAGCTAAACCTTCAGAGAGGCAGACACGCCTGCGAAACCAGAAGAGACTGCTCTCTGCACACATTACTGATTCAAGAGGAAAACACCGGAGGCCATCTGGAACCCTGGTGCACGGAGGCTCCCGGAAGAGGCGGCGCAGATCTTCCCGGTTGCTGCCACCGCAGAGAGCCCGTGGGCAGCACCCCGCGAGCGAACTTGAGCCTCGGGACCACAGGTAAGACCAACTTTTCTGCTGCGAGTGACCTGCCTGGTGAACTCAAGACACAGGCCCACAGGAACAGCTGAAGACCTGTAGAGGGGCAAAACTACACACACAAAAGTAGAACACTCTGTCCCCATAACTGGCTGAAAGAAAACAGGAAAACAGGTCTACAGCACTCCTGACACACAGGCTTATAGGACAGTCTAGCCACTGTCAGAAATAGCAGAACAAAGTAACAGTAGAGATAATCTGATGGCGAGAGGCAAGCGCAGGAACACAAGCAACAGAAACCAAGACTACATGGCATCATCGGAGCCCAATTCTCCCACCAAAACAAGCATGGAATATCCAAACACACCAGAAAAGCAAGATCTAGTTTCAAAATCATATTTGATCATGATGCTGGAGGACTTCAAGAAAGACGTGAAGAACTCCCTTAGAGAACAAGTAGAAGCCTACAGAGAGGAATCGCAAAAATCCCTGAAAGAATTCCAGGAAAACACAATCAAACAGTTGAAGGAATTAAAAATGGAAATAGAAGCAATCAAGAAAGAACACATGGAAATAACCCTGGATATAGAAAACCAAAAGAAGAGACAAGGAGCTGTAGATACAAGCTTCACCAACAGAATACAAGAGATGGAAGAGAGAATCTCAGGAGCAGAAGATTCCATAGAAATCATTGACTCAACTGTCAAAGATAATGTAAAGCAGAAAAAGCTACTGGTCCAAAACATACAGAAAATCCAGGACTCAATGAGAAGATCAAACCTAAGGATAATAGGTATAGAAGAGAGTGAAGACTCCCAGCTCAAAGGACCAGTAAATATCTTCAACAAAATCATAGAAGAAAACTTCCCTAACCTAAAAAAAGAGATACCCATAGGCATACAAGAAGCCTACAGAACTCCAAATAGATTGGACCAGAAAAGAAACACCTCCCGTCACATAATAGTCAAAACACCAAACGCACAAAATAAAGAAAGAATATTAAAAGCACTAAGGGAAAAAGATCAAGTAACATATAAAGGAAGACCTATCAGAATCACACCAGACTTCTCCAGAAACTATGAAGGCCAGAAGATCCTGGACTGATGTCATACAGACCCTAAGAGAACACAAATGCCAGCCCAGGCTACTGTATCCTGCAAAACTCTCAATTAACATAGATGGAGAAACCAAGATATTCCATGACAAAACCAAATTTACACAATATCTTTCTACAAATCAGCACTACAAAGGATAATAAATGGTAAAGCCCAACATAAGGAGGCAAGCTATACCCTAGAAGAGGCAAGAAACTAATCGTCTTGGCAACAAAACAAAGAGAGGAAAAGCACACAAACACAACCTCACATCCAAATATGAATATAACAGGAAGCAATAATCACTATTCCTTAATATCTCTCAACATCAATGGCCTCAACTCCCCAATAAAAAGACATAGATTAACAAACTGGATACGCAACGAGGACCCTGCATTCTGCTGCCTACAGGAAACACACCTCAGAGACAAAGACAGACACTACCTCAGAGTGAAAGGCTGGGAAACAACTTTCCAAGCAAATGGTCGGAAGAAGCAAGCTGGAGTAGCCATTCTAATATCAAATAAAATCAATTTTCAACTAAAAGTCATCAAAAAAGATAAGGAAGGACACTTTATATTCATCAAAGGAAAAGTCCACCAAGATGAACTCTCAATCCTAAATATCTATGCCCCAAACACAAGGGCACCTACATACGTAAAAGAAACCTTACTAAAGCTCAAAACACACATTGCACCTCACACAATAATAGTGGGAGATTTCAACACCCCACTCTCATCAATGGACAGATCATGGAAACAGAAATTAAACAGAGATGTAGACAGACTAAGAGAAGTCATGAGCCAAATGGACTTAACGGATATTTATAGAACTTTCTACCCTAAAGCAAAAGGATATACCTTCTTCTCAGCTCCTCATGGTACTTTCTCCAAAATTGACCATATAATTGGTCAAAAAACGGGCCTCAACAGGTACAGAAAGATAGAAATAATCCCATGCGTGCTATCGGACCACCGCGGCCTAAAGCTGGCCTTCAATAACAATAAGGGAAGAAGGCCCACATATACTTGGAAATTGAACAATGCTCTACTCAATGATAACCTGGTCAAGGAAGAAATAAAGAAAGAAATTAAAAACTTTTTAGAATTTAATGAAAATGAAGGTACAACATACCCAAACTTATGGGACACAATGAAAGCTGTGCTAAGAGGAAAACTCATAGTGCTGAGTGCCTGCAGAAAGAAACAGGAAAGAGCATATGTCAGCAGCTTGACTGCACACCTAAAAGCTCTAGAACAAAAAGAAGCAAATACACCCAGGAGGAGTAGAAGGCAGGAAATAATTAAACTCAGAGCTGAAATCAACCAAGTAGAAACAAAAAGGACCATAGAAAGAATCAACAGAACCAAAAGTTGGTTCTTTGAGAAAATCAACAAGATAGATAAACCCCTAGCCAGACTAACGAGAGGACACAGAGAGTGTGTCCAAATTAACAAAATCAGAAATGAAAAGGGAGACATAACTACAGATTCAGAGGAAATTCAAAAAATCATCAGATCTTACTATAAAAGCCTATATTCAACAAAACTTGAAAATCTGCAGGAAATGGATAATTTCCTAGACAGATACCAGGTACCGAAGTTCAATCAGGAACAGATAAACCAGTGAAACAACCCCATAACTCCTAAGGAAATAGAAGCAGTCATTAAAGGTCTCCCAACCAAAAAGAGCCCAGGTCCAGACGGGTTTAGTGCAGAATTCTATCAGACCTTCATAGAAGACCTCATACCAATATTATCCAAACTATTCCACAAAATTGAAACGGATGGAGCACTACCGAACTCCTTCTATGAAGCCACAATTACTCTTATACCTAAATCACACAAAGACCCAACAAAGAAAGAGAACTTCAGACCAATTTCCCTTATGAACATCGACACCAAAAAATACTCAACAAAAATTCTGGCAAACCAAATCTAAGAGCACATCAAACAATCATCCACCATGATCAAGTAGGTTTATCCCAGGCATGCAGGGGATGGTTTAATATACGGAAAACCATCAACGTGATCCATTATATAAACAAACTGAAAGAACAAAACCACATGATCATTTCATTAGATGCTGAGAAAGCATTTGACAAAATTCAACACCCCTTCATGATAAAAGTCCTGGGAAGAATAGAAATTCAGGGACCATACCTAAACATAGTAAAAGCCATATACAGCAAACCAGTGGCTAACATTAAACTAAATGGAGAGAAACTTGAAGCAATCCCACTAAAATCAGGGACTAGACAAGGCTGCCCACTCTCTCCATACTTATTCAATATAGTTCTTGAAGTTCTAGCCAGAGCAATCAGACAACAAAAGGAGATCAAGGGGATACAGATCGGAAAAGAAGAAGTCAAAATATCACTATTTGCAGATGATATGATAGTATATTTAAGTGATCCCAAAAGTTCCACCAGAGAACTACTAAAGCTGATAAACAACTTCAGCAAAGTGGCTGGGTATAAAATTAACTCAAATAAATCAGTAGCCTTCCTCTACACAAAAGAGAAACAAGCCGAGAAAGAAATTAGGGAAACGACACCCTTCATAATAGACCCAAATAATATAAAATACCTCGTGTGACTTTAACCAAGCAAGTAAAAGATCTGTACAATAAGAACTTCAAGACACTGAAGAAAGAAATTGAAGAAGACCTCAGAAGATGGAAAGATCTCCCATGCTCATGGATTGGCAGGATTAATATAGTAAAATGGCCATTTTACCAAAAAGCGATCTACAGATTCAATGCAATCCCCATCAAAATACCAATCCAATTCAGAACAATTTGCAAATTCATCTGGAATAACAAAAACCCAGGATAGCTAAAACTATCCTCAACAATAAAAGGACTTCAGGGGGAATCACTGTCCCTGAACTCAAGCAGTATTACAGAGCAATAGTGATAAAAACTGCATGGTATTGGTACAGAGACAGACAGATAGACCAATGGAACAGAATTGAAGACCCAGAAATGAACCCACACACCTATGGTCACTTGATTTTGACAAAGGAGCCAAATCCATCCAATGGAAAAAGATAGCATTTTCAGCAAATGGTGCTGGTTCAACTGAGGTCAACATGTAGAAGAATGCAGATCGATCCATGCTTATCACCCTGTACAAAGCTTAAGTCCAAGTGGATCAAGGACCTCCACATCAAACCAGACACACTCAAACTAATAGAAGAAAAACTAGGAAGCATCTGGAACACATGGGCACTGGAAAAATTTCCTGAACAAAACACCAATGGCTTATGCTCTAAGATCAAGAATCCATAAATGGGATCTCATAAACTGCAAAGCTTCTGTAAGGCAAAGGACACTGTGGTTAGGACAAAAACCAACAGATTGGGAAAAGATCTTTACCAATCCTACAACAGATAGAGGCCTTATATCCAAAATATACAAAGAACTCAAAAAAAGTTAGACCGCAGGGAGACAAATGACCCTATTAAAAATTGGGGTTCAGAGCTAAACAAAGAATTCACAGCTGAGGAATGCCGAATGGCTGAGAAACACCTAAAGAAATGTTCAACATCTTTAGTCATCAGGGAAATGCAAATCAAAACAACCCTGAGATTTCACCTCATACCAGTGAGAATGGCTAAGATCAAAAACTCAGGTGACAGCAAATGCTGGCGAGGATGTGGAGAAAGAGGAACACTCCTCCATTGTTGGTGGATTGCAGACTGGTACAACCATTCTGGAAATCAGTCTGGAGGTTCCTCAGAAAATTGGACATTGAACTGCCTGAGGATCCAGCTATACCTCTCTTGGGCATATACCCAAAAGATGCCCCAACATATAAAAAAGACACGTGCTCCACTATGTTCATCGCAGCCTTATTTATAATAGCCAGAAGCTGGAAAGAACCCAGATGCCCTTCAACAGAGGAATGGATACAGAAAATGTGGTACATCTACACAATGGAATATTACTCAGCTATCAAAAACAACGACTTTATGAAATTCAGAGGGCAAATGGTTGAACTGAAAATATCATCCTGAGTGAGCTAACCCAGTCACAGAAAGACCTACATGGTATACACTCATTGATAAGTGGCTATTAGCCCAAATGCCTGAAGTACCCTAGATGCCTAGAACAAATGAAACTCAAGACGGATGATCAAAATGTGAATGCTTCACTCCTTCTTTAAAAGGGGAACAAGAATACCCTTGGCAGGGAAGAGAGAGGCAAAGATTAAAACAGAGACTGAAGGGACACCCATTCAGAGCCTGCCCCAAATGTGGCCTATATATACAGCCACCCAATTAGATAAGATGGATGAAGCAAAGAAGTGTAGAAGTGTAGATCGCTCCTGAGAGACACAGCCAGAATACAGCAAATACAGAGGCGAATGTCAGCAGCAAACCTCTGAACTGAGAATAGGACCCCCGTTGAAGGAATCAGAGAAAGAACTGGAAGAGCTTGAAGGGGCTTGAGACCCCATATGTACAACAGTGCCAAGCAACCAGAGCTTCCAGGACTAAGCCACTACCTAAAGACTATACATGGACTGACCCTGACTCTGACCTCATAGGTAGCAATGAATATCCTAGTAAGAGCACCAGTGGAAGGGGAAGCCCTGGGTCCTGCTAAGACTGAACCCCCAGTGAACTAGACTGTTGGGGGGAGGGGCGGCAATAGGGGGGGGGGGAGGGAACACCCATAAGGAAGGAAGGGGGGAGGGGATGTTTGCCCGAAACCGGGAAAGGGAATAACACTCGAAAGGTATATAAGAAATATTCAAGTTAATAAAAAAAAATATTTACTGAGGTCAACATAGACCCTGGTGATGCTCTGGTTTATCACTTACCGTTTGGAAAACAGTAAACAGAACTTAGCTGAGACTCATCAGCTCTATGTCACAAAAGAGCCAGTATTTGAGACAGGGAACATGAAGGGAGAAATTTACTAGGGCAGTCACAGAAGGCTTTTATACATAGTACTGTGGAAAACATGACTTTCAATTATATCAGATGTCTACTCTGCAAAATTAATTTGTCTCACATTTGATTGCAAATTTGTGTGTGTGTGTGTGTGTGTGTGTGTGTGTGTGTGTTTGCACTTATGGGACTTGTGATGATAGCTATTGATGTGTTAGATCCATTAGCAGGAAAATCTGCAAACAGTGACAAAGTGCCAGTAAATCTGTGCCATCACAGACCTCAAACAGAACAACAGTTCATTATAATATTGGATCTTTTGCTCTTTCCATGTGATGCAATCAAAGAATACCATTGGGTTTTCTTTTTTTCCATCAGTTATTTCAATGCATTGTATGAGTGAAGCCTCTACTTTCAATAAAAGTAAAAACAAATAAAACCAAAACAAACACAGTTAAAAAAACCATGTATTACATTTTTCCCATTCATATTTAAACTTATAAAACACTAGTTTAAGTTAAATCTTATGAACCAATTATATACTGAAAACACATATACTGTGCATTGTAGTTCACTAAGGCTGCTATGATAGAATATTATAGAGACATAGCTTCCTTGGCTTCATCATACACACTTCAAGATGCAGACAATCCTAGCCCAAGACATTAGCAGTTCTGTCATATATAAGGTCTCTCCAGTTTTGGGCCATCTTTTGCCTGTGCTAAACTTGTCAACAGTGTTCTGCACTCAGATATTCACCATATACCCAAAGAACCACTCTTCATCTTATCTGAGGATTAGAGTTTCATTGTAAGTGTCCTGAGGGATGTGGACAATGCATATATGTTTATATTTATAAAATATAGGCATCCAAGCAACTAAGACTCTTTATAATAATGTTTATTAAATAAAGCAAAATTTCTATGAAGATTACATTATTGAAACCCATAAATATAAAAAGCACAAATATAAATATGTTATTACTTTCTCATACTTTTGTATTCACTCTTTACTCTTTTAATTTTAATTTTTTTAATTTTATTTATTTTTATTTCATATTTTTTGGATATTTCTTTATTTACATTTCAAATGCTATTCCCTTTCCCAGTTTCCTGTCCATAAGTCTCCTATCCCCTCCACATCCACTTCTTTTGTAAGGGTGTTCCCCTCCCCATTCACCAGCCTTATTGGCTCCCATGACATTCCCTTGCAGTGGGGGTCCAACCTTGGCAGGACCAAGGACTTCCCTTCCATTGATGCCCAACAAGGCCAGCCTCTGCTACATATGCAGTTGGAGCCATGGGTCAGTCCATGTATGGTCTTTGGGTAGTGGGGTAGTACCTGGAAGCTCTGGTTTGGTTGGTATTGTTGTTCTTATGGGGTTGCAAGCCCTTCAGCTCTTTCAATCCTTTTCTCTAATTCATCCAACAGGGTTCTTGTTCTCAGTTCAGTAGTTTGCTGCTAGCATTCGCCCCTGTATTTGCTGTATTCTGGCTGTGTCTCTCAGCAGACATCTTATCCGGTTCCTGTCTGCCTGCACTTATTAGCTTCATCCATCTTGTCTAATTGGGTGGCTGTATATGTATGGGCCACATGTGGGGAAGGCTCTGAATGGGTGTTCCTTCTGTCTCTGCTGTAAACTCTGCCTTCATAGCCCCTCCTATTGATATTCTTGTTCCCCCTTTTAAGGAGTGAAGCATCTGCATTTTGGTCATCGTTCTTCTTGAGCTTCATGTGGTTTGTGGGTTGTATCTTTGGTAATTCAATCTTTTGGGCTAATATCCACCTCTCAGTGAGTGTGTAACATGTGCAATTTTTTGTGATTGGGTTACCTCACTCAGGACGATATTTTCAAGTTTAATCAATTTGCCTATGGATTTCATGAAGTCGTTGTTTTGATAACTGAGTAGTAATGCATTGTGTAGATGTACCACATTTTCTGTATCCATTCCTCTGTTGAAGGGCATCTGGGTTCTTTGCAGCGTCTGGCTATTATAAATAAGGATGCTATTAACATCCTTGTTGTATGCTGGAGCATCTTTTGGGTATATGCCCAGGAAAGTTGTAGCTGGGTCCTCAGGTAATGGAATGTCCAATTTTCGGAGAAACCTTCAAACTGATTTCCAAAGTGGTTGTACTAGTTTGCAATCCCACCAACAATGGAGGAGTGTTCCTCTTTCTCGACATCCTTGCTAACATCTGCTGTCATCTGAGATTTTTATCTTAGTCATTCTGAGTGGTGTGAGGTAGAATCTCAGGGTTGTTTTGATTTGCGTTTCCCAGATGACTAAGGATATTGAACATTTCTTTAGGTACTTCTCAGCCATTCAATATTCCTCAGCTGATAAGTCTTTGTTTAGCTCGGTACTCCATTTTTAATAGGGTTATTTGGCTCCCTGGAGTCTAACTTCTTGAGTTCTTTGTATATTTAGATATTAGCCCTCTATTGGATGTAGTATCGGTAAAGATCTTTTCCCAATCTGTTGGTCACTCTTAACTCTTAGTTCAGGTTTTATATAATAGAGCTCCATATATCTGTGTCATATAGACAAGAGATCAAGGAAATCTGTTAAGATGATACTAACACAGATAAGTTATTTTCTCTCCCAAGAATATACAGAGATTGCTATTCAAAGTAATTTAAACGTTTTCATCTAGAATTTTTAGTTTTGTTGAGTATAGGCTTTTATAGTTGGATATGATGACTTTTTTAATTCCTCCATTTCTGTTGTTATATCTCCTCTTTCAATTCTGATTTTGTTAATTTCCATAGTGCTTTTGGGCCCTGTAGCATTTGACTAAGGGTTCATGTATCTTGTTGACTCTTTCCAAGAACCAGCATTTGGTTTTGCTGATTCTTTGTATCAGTCTCTTTGTTTCTATTTGGTTGATTTCAGCCCTGAGTTTGACTATTTTCTGCCTTCTGTTCCTCTTAGGTGAGTTTGATTCTTTTTGTTTTAGAGCTCTCAGGTGTGCTGTTAAGTTGCTAGTGTAAGATCTCTCCAGTTTCTTTACCAGTGCTATGAATTTTCCTCAGCACTGCATTTATTGTGTTGCATAAGTTTGGGTATGATGTGTCAATATTTTCATTAAATACCAGGAAGTCTTAAATTTCTTTTTTTACTTCATCCCAAATTATCACTGAGTAGATAGTTGTTCCATTTCCATGTGAACATGGGCTTTTTGCTGCTTTTGCTCTTATTGAACACCAGCCTTAGGCCATGGAGGTCTGATGGGGTGCATAGGATAATTTTAATCTTCTTGTATCAGTTGAGGGTTGTTTCGTGACCAATTATATGGTCTATTTTGGAGTAGGTACCATGAGGTGCTGAAAAGAAGGTGTATTCTTTTGTTTTATGGTGAAATGTTCTGTAGATATCTGTTAAATCCATTTGGTTCATAGCCTCTATTAGTTTCACTATGTCTCTTTAGTTTCTGTTTCAATGACCTGTCCATTGGTGAGAGTCTCTGACTATTATTGTGTGGGATTCAATGTGTGTTTTATGCTTTAGTAAATTCTTTTTATATGAATATGGTTGTCCTTGCATTCAGGTCCTAGATACTCAGAATTGGGATTTTTCTCTTGGTGGATTTTCCCTTTGATGAGTATAAAATGTCCTTCCTTACCACATTTGATAACTTTTGGTTGAAAGTCTATTTTATTGGATACTAGGATGGCAACTCCAGCTTGTTTCTTGGGACCATTTGCTTGGAAGACTTTTTTCCATCTTTTGACTCTGAGATGGTGTCTGTCTTTGTTATTGATGTATGTTTCTTGTATGCAGCAAAGTGCGGATCTTATTTTATTTATCCAGTCTGTTAGCTTATGTCTTTTTATAAGTGAGTTGAGTAAATTGATATTGAGGAATACTAAAGACAGATGATTGTTGGTTCCTGATATATTTCTTTTTGTAGGTGGTTTTATGTGTTTGTGGTTCTCTCCTCTTGGTTTTGTTGCAAGATACTTAATATCTTGTCTTTTGTTTGGTGTAGGTATCTTCCTTGTTTTGGAGTTTTTCTTCTAGGATCCTCTATAGGGCTGGATTAGTAGATAGATACTGTGTGAATTTGTCTTTGCCCTGGAATATTTTGACTTCTCCATCTATTGAGAGTTTTGCTAGGTATAGTAGCCTGGGTTGGCATTTGTGTTCTCTTGGAGTCAGCATGACTTCTGACCAGACTCTTATAGCTTTCATAGTCTCTGTTGAGAAGTTTGGTGTAATTCTGATAGGCCTGCCTTTGTATGTTACTTGTCTATTTTCCCTTGCAGCTTTTAATACTTTTTTTTTTGTTCTGAGACTTTAGTGTTTTGATTACTATGTGATGAGAGGATGTTCTTTTCTGGTCCCATTTGTTTGGGGTTCTATAAGCTTCTTGTACCTTTATGACCATCTCTTTTTTTAGGTTGAGGAAGTTATCTTCTGTGATTTTGTTAAAGATATTTTCAGGTACTTTTAGCTGGGAATCTTGGTTCTCTTCTATTCCAATTATTCTGAGATTTGATCTTTTCATTGTATCCTGAATTTCCTGGATGTTTAGAGTTAAGAGGGTTTTTTTGGGGAGAATTTTTTTAATTGGATTTTTTATTTGCATTTCAATGTTATTCCCTTTCACGGTTTCCTGCCCATAAGCCCCCTATGCCATTTCCCTCCCCTTCTTTTATAAGGGTGTTTGCCCTCCCCAATTCCCCACCCTTCCTGCCTCCCAACCCTGACATTCCCCTACAGTAGCAGGGTCTAACCTTGGCAGGATGAAGGGCTTCTCCTCCCATTGGTGCCCAACAAGGCCATTCTTTGCTACAAATACAAATATGGGTCAGTCTGTGTGTACCCTTTGGGTAGTGACTTAGTCTCTGGGAGCTCTGGTTGGTTGTTATCACTTTTCTTATGGGGTTGCAAGTCCCTTCAGCTCCTTCAATCCTTTCTGTAATATCTCCAACTGGAACTGTGTTCTCAGTTCAATGGTTTGCTGCTAGCATTTGCCTCTTTATTTGTCACTCTCTGGCTGAACCTCGCAGGAGACAGCTGTATCAGGCTCCTGTCAGCATGCACTACTTGGCTTCATCAATATTGTCAAGTTTTGTGTATATCTCTATCTATCTATCTATCTATCTATCTATCTATCTATCTATCTATCTATCTATCTATCTATCTATATCAGATGGATCCCCAGGTGGGGAAGGAACTAAATGGCCATTCCTTCAATCCCCTCCTATTTTCATTCCATATTTTAAGGAGGGCTGAAGCATTCATATTCTGGTCATCCTTCTTCTTGACATTGATGTGACCTGAGGATTGTATCTTGGGTAATTCAAGCTTTTGGGCAAATATCCACTTATCAGTGAGTGCATACCATATGTGTTTTTCTGTGATTGTGTTACCTCACTCAGGATGATATTTTCTACTTTCATCCATTTGCCTATGAATTTCATGATGTCATTGTTTTTGATAGCTGAATAGTACTGCAATGTATAAATATAACACATTTTTGTATCAATTCCTCTGTTGAAGGGAATCTAGGTTCTTTCAGCTTCTGGCTAATATAAAAATGGTTGCTATGAACACAGTGGAACATGTGTCTTTGTTGTATGTTGAAGTATCATTTGGGTATATGCCCAGGAGTAGTATAGCTGGGTCCTCAGTTAGTAATATATCCAATTTTCTGAGGAACCTCCAGATTCATTTCCAGAGCGGTCATACTAGCTTGCAATCACACCATTTCTCCACATCCTCCCCAGCACCTGCTGTTTCCTGAGTTTGTTGTTTTTATTTATTTATTTATTTTTAATCTTAGCGATTCTGAATGGTGTGAGGTGGAATCTCAGGGTTGTTTTTATTTGCATTTCACTGATGACTAAGGATGTGAACATTTCTTTAGGTACTTCTCAGCCATTTATTATTCCTCAGCTGATAATTCTTTGTTTAGCTCTGTGCCCCATTATTTAATAGGGTTATTTAGCTCCCTGGAGTCTACATTCTTGAGTTCTTTGTATATATTGGATATTAGCCCTCGATTGAAAGTAGGATTAGTAAAGATCTTCTCACAATATGTTGGTTGCCGTTTTGTCCTAATGACAGTGTCCTTTGCCTTATAGAAGCTTTGCAGTTTTATGAGGTTCCATTTGTTCTTTCTTGATTCGAGAGCAAAAGCCATTTGTGTTTTGTTCAGGAAATTTTCCCCAGTGTCCATGTATTCTCAGCTCTTCCCCTGCTTTTATTCTATTAGTTTGAATGTATCTGATTTTATGAGGAGATCCTTAATCCACTTAGTATTAAACTTTGTACAGGGTGATAAGAATCAATCGATTTGCATTCTTCTGCATGCTGACTTCCAGTTGAACCATTTGTTGAAAATGCTGTCTTTTTTCCACTAGATGGTTTTAGCTCCTTTGTCAAGGATCAAGTGACCATAGATGTGTGGGTTTATTTCTAGGTATTCAATTCTATTCTACTGATTTACCTGCCTGTCTCTGTGCCAATACCATACAGTTTTTATCACAATTGCTCGGTAATACTGCTTGAGGTCAGGGAGGGTGATTCCCCCAGCTGTTCTTTTATTGCAAAGGATAGTTTTTGCTATCCTTGGTCTTTTGTTATAACAGATGAATTTTCAAATTGCTCTTTCTAACTCTATAAAGAATTGAGTAGGAATTTTGATGGGTATTTCCTGGAATATGTAGATTGCTTTTGGCAAAATGGCCATTTTTGCTATATCAATCCTACCAACATATGAACATGGGAGGTCTTAACATCTTTTGAGATCTTCTTCAATTTGTTTCTTCAGAGACTTAAAGTTCTTGTCATATTTGTGTCTATTGTGAAGGCTGTCATCTCCCTAATTTCTTTCTCAGTCTGTTGATCCTTTTTGTAGAGAAAAACTACTGATTTCTTTGAGTTAATTTTATATCCAACCGCTTTGATGAAGTTGTTTATAAGATTTAGGAGTTCTCTGGTGAAATTTTTGGTGTCACTTAAGTATACTATCATGTCATCTGCAAATAGCGGTTAACTTCTTTACCAATTCCCTTTGACCTCCTTTTGTTGTCTGGTTGTTCTAACCATGACTTTGAGTACTATATTTAGTAAATGGGAGAGAGTGGGAAGCCTTGTTTAGTCCCTGATTTTGGTGGGATTGCTTCAAATTTCTCTCCATTTAGTTTGATATTGGCTACTGGTTTGCTGTATATTGCTTTTACTATGTTTAGATATGGGCCTTGAATTCTAGATCTTTACAATTCTATTATCATGAAGGCAGGTGTGTTGAACTTTGTCAAATGCTTTCTTAACATCTAATGAGATGATTACCTGTTTTTTTACTTCATTTTGTTTACATAGCTGATTGATGGATTTCAGAATACTGAATCATCTCTGCATCCATGGAATGAAGCCTACATGATCATGGTGGATGATTGTTTTGATGTCTTCTTGGATTCGGTATGTAAGAATGCTACTGAGTATTTTTGTGTTGATATTCATAAGGGAAATTAGTTTGAAGTTTTCTTTATTTGTTGCATCTTTGTGTGGTTTAGGTATAAGTGTAATTATAGTTTCATATAGGCATTTTGGGAGTGGTCCTTCTGTTTCTTCTTTGTGGAATAATTTGTACAGTATTGGTATGAGGTCTTCTTCCATGAGGTCTTCCATGGTGATCTGATAGGATGCATGGGATAATGTCAATCTTCTTGTATTCGTTGAGGCCTGTTCTTTGACTGAATATATGGTAAATTTTGGAGAAGATTCCATGAGGTGCTGAGAAGAAGGCATGTTCTTTTCTTTTAGATGAAATGTTCTAAAGATGTCTGTTAAATCCATTTGGTTCATAACTTCTGTTAGTTTCTCTATGTCTCTGTTTAGTTTTTGTTTCCACAATCTGTCCATTGACGAGAGTGGAGTGTTCAAATCTCCTGTCATTATTGTCTGAGGTGAAATGTGTACTTTGAGCTTTAGTAAGGTTTATTTTATAAATGTAGGTACCCTTGCATTTAGAGCATAGATATTCTGGATTGAGAGTTCATCTGGTGAATATTTCCTTTGATGAATATAAAGTGTCCTTCCTTATCATTTTTTATAATTTTTGGTTGATATTCCATATTAGAGTGGCTACTCCAGCTTGTTTCTCAGTACTATTTGCTTGAAAATTTGTTTTACAGCCTTTTATTCTGAGGTAGTGTCTGTTTTTGTCATTGAGGTGCATTTCCTGCATACAGCAAAATGCTGGGCCCTTTTTAAGTATCCAGTCTGTTAGTCTATGTCTTTTTAATGGGGAATTGAGTCCACTGATGTTAAGATATATTTAGAAATAGTGATTGTTGTTTCCTGTTATTTTTGTTGTTAGAGGTGGAATAATGTTTGAGTGACCCTTTTCCTTTGGTTTTGTTGCAAGATTACTTTTTGCTTTTTCTAGGTTGTTGCTACCCTCTTTGTATTGGAGTTTTCCATCTCTTATCCTTTGTAGGGCTGGATTTGTAGAAAGATATTGTATAAATTTGGTTTTGTCATGGAATATCTTGTTTTTTTCATCTATGGTAATTGAGAGTTTTGCTGGATATAGTATTCTAGGCTGACATTTGTGTTCTCTTAGGATCTGTATGACATCCACCAAGAATCTTCTGGCTTTCATTGTCTCTGGTGAGAAGTCTGGGGTAATTTTGATAGGTCTGCCTTTATATATTACTTGACTTTTTCCTTTACTGCTTTTAATATTCTTTCTATTTTTGTGCTTTTGGTATTTTATCTATTATGAGACAGGAAGAATTTCTTTTCTGGTACAATCTATTTGGAGTTCTGTAGGCTTCTTTTACGTTTATAGGCATCTCTTTCTCTAGGTTAGGGAAATTTTCTTCTATACTATTATTGAAGATATTTACTGGCCCTTTAATTTGGGAGTCTTCACTCTCTTTTATACCTGTTATCCTTAAGTTTGATTCTTCTCATTGTGTCTTGGATTTCCTGGATGTTTAGATTTAGGTAATTTTGGGTTTTCCATCATCTTTGATGGTTGTGCTGATGTTTTCTCTGGTATCTTCTGCCCCTGAGATTCTCTCTTCTATCTCTTGTATTTTGTTGGTGATGTTTGTGTCTTGGACTCCTGATCTCTTTCCTATGTTTTCTATCTCCAAGATTGTCTCCCTTTGTTTCTTTATTGTTTCTATTTCCATTTTTAAATCCTGGATAGTTTTGTTCAATACCTTCACCTTTTTTTTTTTTGGGTTTTTGTGTGTGTGTGTGTGTGTGTGTGTGTGTGTGTGTGTGTGTGTTTGTTTTCCTGTAATTCTTTAAGGGATTTTTGTGTTTCCTCTTTAAGGACTTCAACTTGTTTACCTGTGTTGTTCTGTATTTCTTTACAGGAGTTATTTATGTCTTATTAATCACCTCTATCATCATCATGAGATGTGATTTTAAATCCAACTCTTGTGTTTCCCGTGTGTTGTGATATCCAGTATTTGCTTTGGGTGGAGAACTAGACTCTGATGATGCCAAGCAGTTTTGCTTTCTGTTGCTTAGGTTCCTGTGCTTGCCTCTAGCCATCAGGTTGTTTTTGCTGTTAGCTTGTCTTGCTGTCTCTGACAGTGGCTTGACCCTCCTGTAAGCCTTTGTGTCAGCACTCCTACAGACCTGTTTTTCTTCAGCTGGATCTGGACACAGAAGAGTGGGTCTTACCTCTGCTCTCAGATGTGTCAGCACTCCAAAGGACTAGGCTTAGGTTCAAGCAGAAACTGGAAGATTCCTGCTCCTGACTGTTCCTAGGATCCGATATCCAGAGGGCACTAGGCAGGCTCCTTTTGGGACCAGTTATGTAAGCAGGAGGGGTGGTCTCCCCTGAGCTCTCAGGATTTTCATCACTTCTGAGAGTTTAGCTCTTTCCCTCAAGGGATTTGGATATAAAGAGCTTTAGGAGCAGTTCATCTCAGGGAGGCGGCAGAAACCAGAAGTGTCCTGTCCCAGATGATTTCTGCCTATGTGTCTTCTGAGGCCACCGGCAGGGTCACTTGGAACAGATGAGTTGGTCTTACCTCTGCTCTCAGGTGTGTAGGTGTTCCTGGAGACTGGCTTTCAGCTCTCAGGGTTAAAAGTTTTTTATGTTGTGAATTTTCTTTGACAGTTGTGCTATTTTCTTCTACAGTATATTCTACATCTGAGAATATCTCTTCTATCTCTTATATTCTTCTGGTAGTACTTACATCTGTAATTTCTGACATCTTTCCTAGGCTTTTCATTTCCAGGTTTCACTCCTTTGTGTTTTCTTTATTGTTTGTATTTCTACTTTTAGGTTTGGACTCCTTTATGCAATTCCTTTACCTGTTTCAGTATGTTTTCCTGTATTTTTTTAAGGAATATTTTGTTTCCTCCTTTAAGTGCTTCCACCTGTTTACCTGTATTTTTTTTTCAGTGAGTTATTTATATCCTCCTTAAAGGACTCTATTATCTTTATGAGATAGGATTTTAGGTCAGCTTCCAGATTTTCAGGTGTGTTGGTGTATTCAATGCTTGCTGTGATGAAAGAGCTATGTTCTGATGATACCTAAGTATTTTAGCTTCTGTTGCTTATAGTCTTGTGCTTGCCTCTCATCATCTGCCTTGCTGGTCTGGATGATTCTGTCTGTAGTGTGCCTCTTTTGTTCCTGGGTTGGAACAGGTCTCCCAGTAGGACTGCAGCCCTGGCTGTAGCAGATCTCCTGTGAGGCCTTCCAACTGGAAGGTATTAGGAGGGGCAGAGAAGCTGCTGATTTGTTGCTCTGGCTGTAGTACATCTCCTGGGAGGCCTTCAGACTATTGGATTTTCAGAGGAGTAGTCAACCGTTGTCCTAGGTGAGTCTTCGGGGCGGGGGTTGAGGGGTGTCAATGTACTGTGGTTTCTGTTTCCTTCTGTGCAGCCATACTCCAAGGAGGCTCTCAGTCTTTTGGGTCAGTTATGCTTTATGCCACAGAGCCCCAGGGAAGTCTTCAGACTGTGGTGTCCATTGCCCTGTTGCTCTGTGTATAGAGGAAATCCTGGGATGCCTTCAACCTGTCATGACCTGGGTGCAGTGGATTTCCTGAGATGTCTCCAGCTGTGGTGTCAGATGCCCTGGGTGCTGCAGATCTCCTGGAATGCCTCAGGGTGGTATCAACTGCCCTGAGTGCAATGGTTCTTCTGCTATGTCTCATGATATGATGTCAAATGTTCTGAGTGCAGTGCATCCTCTGGTATGCCTCAGGAGCTGACTAGCTACCAGTGTGTCCCAGCAGAAAGGACCAGGCAGGATGTGATTGGTATTTGGTGGGTGGGAGATTTGGGGGAATGGTGGGTCCCCAAGTCCACTGGGGTCCCAATGGTAGCTGTGGGACTTCAGAGGGGCAGTTCTTACCAAATGCTGTGAGTGCAGCAAATCCAGTGGTATGCCTCAGGATATAGAGTTTTCCAGGGAGCAGACGAGCTAGCAGTCTGTCCTAGCAGAAATGACCAGGCAGAAGGTTAGTATTTATTTCAAGTATATTACAATTATTTTTAAAAAATACATTGTTTGAAAGTAAATGCTAATGATGAAATTTAAAGAAAAACAGCAATACCACAGACTAACTACCTGATTTAACATTTGTTAAGACTAGAAATCTCTTTAAATTAGACTACACAAATATACAAGTTCCTGAGAGATCAAAATATTAAGGAAATAAAATCATATAATATCAATGGATAGAGTATTAAATTGGAAAATTTAAATGTTTAGAAGGGAAAGTTATTATCCCAAATAGCAAAGTATGTGACTGATACATACTAAACATAAATTCCCACAAATATAATTTAGAATAATTATACATTCTTAAGGGAGACCTCTAAGAAAACAGACAAGTGAAAAATAGAAACAGAAACAGACACAAGAAAGACTTTAATTTTCACAGATTAATGAATTCGTAAATGATAAAATTACCAAATTTTAATGTAAAAATATTTTCCAACGTAACACACAGATTCTCAGAAAGCCATGTGACAACTGTATCAAAATAATATATGGCAAAATGTATTCCCAGAGGATGAGATGATAAGTAAAGGGGCAGGAAATAATTCCTGAACAAATAATGGCTGAAAACTTTCCAATTTTATTTTGCCAGACAGGAAAGATGTTTTTGAACTAATACATTTAGGATAATGTACACAATTTGCATTTTGGTCACAGCAATTAAAAAGTGTACACATTGTCAAAGCACAATGCAATGTGTAAGCACTGCATAGTTAATATCTTAAATTTTCTAAATTATTTCAGGAAGCTAAATGCTGCAGCAAAGGGGCCTTTTGCTGACATAATGTAATTTATAATTGAAGCAAGGATCACATTACAGTATGCTAGTGGTAATGGCAATATATGATGTTATCTAAGAGTGTGTCTTTTCTGGAAAGAATAAATACAAGATACATCTCTCTACCCATAGAAGAAAGAACAAACAGACAAGAGCAAGATTCTTTGAAAACAGGCTCTATAACAGCAACGAGTTTATTGATAGTCTTAAAGGATCCTGACTAACTTATGCAAAGCTCACTATGAAAAGGTCTCATCCAAGCCAATGGTCTACCTCATGGACTTTACTATTTCCAAGATTATGTCTATGACTGGACATGACTGGACACTGAAAATTCAGGTTTAGTGTGGGGAGGATTTTATGAGGATCATGTGACTCTTCAGAGGAAATGTGAACATGTTTATTGCCATAGCTAATATTGGCTAAATTTTTTTTCCTTTGTTTCTGTGATAAAACATCACGGCATAAGTGATTTTTAAGTTTATTTTGGCTTATAATTCCAGAGACAGATTCCAAATGATAGAGAAAGAATGGAAGCAGGGATCCAGAAGAAAAGTTGAAATAGCATATCATTAATTTCAAATACAAGCATAGACAGTGAACTGGAAATGTGGCATGACAATAAACGTCAAATCCCCCATGGACTGGCCCACTTTCTCTGTCACAGGAGCACCTTATAAAATGTTCATGGGGCTGGGGATTTATCTCCAGTGGTACTACCTATGGGTTCGTCCCCAGCTCGGAAAAAAAAACAAAAAAAAAAAAAAAAAGAAAAGACACATAAAATGTTCATAATCTTACTAATTAGTGCTACCAATCAGGGTGTTCAAGTATTCAAACACATGAGGTTATGGAGAACATTACTCATTCAAACCATCCAATCTGCTCTATCTCTCAGTGCGTTTAAATGGTGATGGCTGTAATCAAGTCCTTGGTGAAGTCACCATGGTCATTATGTTCTGTCATGGTGTTGGTCATTTCGAACCATGAAGAAACAGTTGCACCACAGATGCTTCTGATTTAAAGTCATTCTGATAGAATAGATTGACAGTGACAGTGATAGTACTGAAGCATACTGTTTACTAGGCAGATTTCTCATTTTCACTTTAATATAGGAAAATAAAATCTTCCTTGTCATTTTTAAAAGAAAAACTAAGAAAAAGCAAAATCCTTAGATTTCAATATGGATTAGAATATTCACATTTCTCAAACATCAAATTTTTCCAATTTTATCAGTAAGAGAAAAATATTGTAAGAAAACTGTATGACAGCTAAAGAAGAAATCTCAAAGTTGACAGGAATATTTTTTTGTAAGCCATGAAACCTCATTGCTTGGTTTGCGGCCAACAGTAAAACTGGGGCAAGCATTTAAAGTTGTATTTTATAATAGATACTAAAGTTTAAAACATTAATTATGTAATCAATATTAGTGTTCAATTTTTACTTGTAATTAATTGGTCCCATACATGGGACTGTTTAGAAGAACTGTTTGTTGTGTTGTTAATCATTATCTTCATAAAATTGTCAATGATATTGATAGAATAATTGAATGACACAACTAGTAACAATGGGTCTTATAAACTAAAGCTTTTAAATGAGGGAACATAAACAATGAAACAGAGGGAAATGTTTTTCTTTCAAAAAATGAAACACAGCAACAATATAAACAAACCACTCTTCTGCTTTTAATCTAATGGCTTATATCAAACAATAAGTTTTATTGCATATCCATAAATGAGATGGTTTCATAAAGACAAATCCCCATGTGCTATTAACACAGCTGGACCAGTTTGGCTTCTCCCAAATCTCAGTTGTAGCTCTGGAACCACATTCTCATGAATCACATTCTCTGAGATGGGATTTCTTTAACAAGTCTCAAATCCTTTCCTGAAAAATCAGAAACGTAAATGTCTGGCAAAAATGTTTAAAATCCATGCTGTGATTCACTAAGTGCCAGAAGTAAATGTGTTATTCATATAATATTTACTGATTTCCCAGATTTTCAAACCAATGAACTACATGATGAGCAAAAAGAACAAAACCACAACTAGGTAGTAGAAGAAAATATTGAATAAAATATTATATTTTGGCTCTGAAAGAGAAGCTGTAGAAAATTTCCATATTTGTAGGCTATGGTATAACTGACATACACATGTCTATCATGCTAAATACATGGGATCAATTTCCAGCACAGAAAGGTGAACAAACCAATAGCAAAATCTTATCTATTCAAATCAAAGCAAGGTTTATTATATCAAATAAAAAGGTTTATTACATATGCAATATTATTATCTTTTTTTTCCATTTCAGATACTGTTTTAGGGTTCTATGTTCAACTAAATCATTTATTCTTTGACCCTACTCTGTTCCTAATCATGTTTACAAACTGTAGACTAGAATTTGGGGATATTGTTGTATGATCAAATAATATAACCATTTCATTAGTCCAAATTATGTCAGAATAAAAAGGTATCGTAACTGACCAGAGGATCCGAAGCTATTAAATGGAAAGATGTGTAATTACTCCTCCTGTACTCGGCCTCCCTTCTTGTAACATTAGTTTAGTTTTATGAACCAACAAAATGATAATAATTTTTTTTAAAAACTTAGTTAACTTCTTTCCATATTAAAACATTAAATTCATAATTTTCCACTGAGGGTGCAGTAAAGGATAATTAAAAAATAAATTTAATAACCGCACTTATTTATTTTTCTCACATTCATCATGGATCTCTGTTTTTAACTGTTCTAAATCTTTTTCCTTTACTGATCGCAGGCCAAGAGAATTTGTTTTCAAAGCAAAAAATAATTAGGTTTAGAAATATGTTTACTGATAGGAACTAGGAATGATTGTTTATGTGGACTGGATGTCCTCCAAGTTGAAAATCAAAACTACTTAATTAAGAACTGCAACTACTTTTGAAATGATATATAAAAAGTAATTTGTTTTTAAGATAAACAGGATATAAGAGTTTTCTGTCTCCATCACAAAGGAACCAAGGTAACTCTTCTGACTTAATGTGGATGGAAATTCCACTCATGTTTAAGTGACCGCAAGATCACAATATATTTAAGCAAGCAACTTAAATGTTTTAAAACTAAAACAAGATTATGTTTAAAATACATTTTATGTCTGACTTTGGGGTTCATGAAAGTCTAATAAAACTGAAAAAATAAGAGTAAAAAGAGTTAACAACAGGAAAGGGAAACATAAAGATGTGGTGCAGTGTTTCAATTGCAAAAGCATATGGAGAGAGGTAGATTTTGTTTCTTTTCCCTCTATCTTAAAGATATGTCTATTTATGTTTTGATGTAAGTAGAGGAGATTGGGGGACTGTTAATGAATGTTTATAAAGTTGTAAAGTTTACTGGCAAAGCCAGTTAACAAGTTAGCAAATTTGTCTTCAATAAGTAGCTTGTAAACTTTTAGGCAGGAGCTTTGCATAGTCATCATCAGGGAGGATAACCATGCAACTAATGGAAATATGATATAGAGATGCACAGTCAAAAATTAAGTGGAGCTTGCAGAAGACTGAAGAAGAGGGGGAGAAAAAGCCAGAGAAGCCACGGACACCACATGAAAATCCTCAGAATCAACTATTGTGGGTTCAGAGGGCAACACAGAGACTGAACTAAAGGTGTAGAGAATCTACATGGGCCTGAACTAGTCCCTTTACATATATGTTACAGTTGTATAGCTTGGTGTTCTTGTGGGACTCATTACAACAGGAGCAGGGCTATCTCCAACTCTTTTGCCTGCTTTTGAAACCCCTTTCCTCCTACTGAGTTGCTTCACCAGTCTTGATAGTAGAGTTTTAACGTAAGTTGATATGCTATGCTTGATTGATGTCCCTAGTAGGTCAGCGAATTTATGAAGAGTAAGGCAGAGGAGTGGATGTCAGCTGGCTGGAAAGGGAGGAAGGAGGGGAAACTACAGTCACAATGTAACACAAGAGAATAATAAAGTAATAAAAAATAAGTAGCTTGGAACAATTTGGAAACGTGGACCTTGCCCAATGTAACATGATAGGCAGAAACAGAAATGTACTGGAACTACACCAAGCTATGAATATTTCTGAACATTTATGCACAGTTTGGAGCCAATGGAAAGCAGATATCTAGTGAAAAATTCCATTGGTTCTTAGGAAATAGCAGCAAAAGTTCATGCTTTTTGTTGAAAAAGAAAATTATCAGAAAAAAAAAGCTTAGATGGAAACTTTAGGACATTGAGATCCTCAGTAGGTCTTCCCATAGACACCATGAAGACAGAGGTGAAGAATCTTGCCAATTTTTCCTTGCAGTAACCCTGAACTTTTCATGATCTTCATAGTAGAGAGAGGGAGGTGCTTAGTGTAGAGCTCTGAGGTGAAGTTATGAGGCAATCCCCCTTTTATTTAATTGAATACAGGTTGTAATTAGAGAATATTTGAGTCATTATTACCAGCCATGATTTAAACTCCAGAAGTGTCCTATGTAGTTTACTTCTTCAAAATGCTGCTCTACTAAAACAAGTATCATAATTTGGATAGAATAGCCAACCAAAGTTTTATAATTTGAAGACTTTATCCTTGTGGTGGTTACTATATGCTTGGCCCATGGGAATTGGCACTATTTGGAGGTAGCATTGTTGGAAAAGGTATGACCTTGTTGGAGGAAATGTGTAACTGTGTAGGCAGGTTTTGAGAGCTTCTTGTGCCCAAGCTCTGACCAGTACAGAAAGGAGATCCTCCTCCTGACTGCCTGTGGAAGCAAGTATCCTTCTTGTCGCCTTTGATTAAAATGTAGAACACTCAGGTCCTTCTAGAGCACCATGTCTGCCTGGTCTGCCTGGTCACTGTCATGCTTCCCACCAAGATAAGAATGGACTGAATCACTGAAACTGTAAGCCAACTCCAATTAAATATTTTCTTTCAACAGAGTTGCCTTTGTTATGGTATCACTTCACAACAATGAAACACTAAGAAAATCCTCAGTCTGGAGAGATGGCTTAGCAGTTAAGAGCAATGACTACACTTCCTGACGTCCTGAGTTTAATTCTAAGAAACCACATGGTAGCTAACAACCATCTGTAATGGGATCTGATGTCCTCTTGTGATGTGTTTGAAGACAGCTACAGTGTACTCATATTAAAAAATAAAATTCTCAACTGAGAGTATTCTTGAAAACTTGAGGGATCCATTGTAGCCTAACTAGAGAAAATCCCTAGGGTTAAGTTTTTAAAATTATATTTTATTAATTAGCTATTCTATTTTCTTATTGTAGGTTTCTTCTTCTCAGAAATAGATGAAAAACTACATTGCTGTATACTATGTGGTCTCTGTTATAGAATTCTGCTTCAAGGTTTGAATTGAGATCTCTAAGCCTTTGAAGCAAAATGAGTCTATCTTCCATTATTTCCTTTATACATATTAGGATATGATGAAATGTATTCTATCTTTAATTAGCACAGCATATCATGGTGATATTCATCATGTGACTTTATCTCTTTTCTAAATTATGTACATAATTTGAAATAATTAGAAAATTATTGAAAAAATTATTAAAGAAATTATTATTTTAAAAAGTACAAAAAAAATCTTTCTTTTTTCTGATGATTGGCCTTCAAAATCACTTCTTGTTATCAAGCTTGTACCTTTATCAGAATGAAATTTCCAATCTAATACTTAATGGTAATAAAAAGAAATTTCAATTTTGGATGTGGAATATTTGTGAACAGCTTAGAGGTCTGTCTGGTTCTCTGTCAGATTGCCTTTCTCCATCATACTTAGGTAGACTCTCACAATAAAGAGAAGTATACTTCATTTTGTTTTACATCTAATGAAAGAGACTTTGACATAAAGTCTATTACTCCCATTCTCATGTTCTTATTAGTCAAGCACATTAGAAAAGTAGATTCAATTCCAAGAGATCCACTTTCACAGGTAAGCCACTGAAATTGATTAGCAAAATGCAAAGGGCAGACAATCTTGCAATCCTAATATAATTTTAAGGACTGTTTGCACGTATTTTGAAATCAAATTGTAAATCCTGTCACATCATACGTTGTCCTTTCAAAGCAAGCTAAAATTTAACAGTTGTGGATTTGAAATCCATGGCAAACAGAGAACCACAACTGGCCTTTATAAAAGTCTTACAGAACACCTGATATGAATGTTTACATAACTTCATGAATTTACGAGATATGTGAATACCAAATACTATAAAATAATTGACTTAATGCAGTCACTATATTGTTTTTTGTTTTCATAAACCAAGGATTATTTTTTAAATCATGTTATTGACGATCTCTTTGTTCTACCTTTAAACATGGCAAGCCTGTAGACCTGTGAGATTAGACAGCCTATTCCCCCTAACATTTTGTAACATAAGGTGGCCAAAATGAAGATGCAGAATATCATGTCCAACTGTAAGATAGGTCTATATATGTTGGAATACATATCTTTTACTGATTTTCAAATATGTATAAAATGATAATCACTTTTTGCCAGGTACAAAAGTGATTCCTTTCTTCTTCACCACCACTTGAAATTATGTGGAATCCAACTTGCTTATTCCTTCTCTTTTAGAACAGTCATCATTTGAAAATTGCAACATATAATCTGTACTCTTGATGGGCAGTAAATATGCTCAGGTACAGAAGGAAATATTGAGATCTATGGTTCGTTCTACCTAGGAAATTAACTGATAATGAGAGAGAAAAATATCCTTGTAATATATTCTGATGCAATGATAAAATACAAGGACCAGAAGCAAGTTCCAAATACAAGAATGTGTTTTAGCATATAAATCCAAAGAGATAAGAGTATATTTGGCAGAAAGACATGGTAGCAAGCATCAGTAAAAGCAGTAGAAGTGGGAAACTTAGAGAGATCATAGCCTCACCTGCAAGCATAAACCTGAGATTCAAACTGGAAGTTGGAGAGAGGCTTTAAAGTTTTAAAGCTAACCTCCAGTGATAATAAGTCATCAACTGGACCCAAATGATAATCAAATGCACATGCTTATGAGATGCTTTTTTAAAAATTCAAATCAACATTTGGATTGATAATTGGTTTGAAATCAGAAGCAAAACTTTCTGAGTAAACAATGGAGACTGATGTAGTTGGGAATGATGAAGAGTCACAGCTGGGCAAAAAATAAAAATATGTTTGAAGCAATTATTGATTTGCAGAAAAGGATTTATATAAATGAATATAATAATTTTAAAAAAGATCAAACTAAAAGTGTGCACCATAAAACTGCCTGAATACGTATGATGTAAGATAGTATGAGATAAAGTTAAAGCAATCATGTTTGGGAACTTTAATTACCTCCATTATCTCTGTTCTATGCTGGCTTGCATAGTTTATGAATCCATGATTGACTGGTTTAATATCTTCTGCAAAAATCTGCTTTCTTCACAACAAAACCCAACATCTTGTTTGATGGTACCTTCCATTTCTAGGTAGCTCTTGTCTAGGTGAGGCTAATCTGGAATAAGTGTTATTATATTCACCGTGAAAAAAGCACAGAGGACTGTGGGAACCATGATCTTACTCACACTTTAGCATAAATTGTATTAGACCACATGATTTGCCAGCAAAAAGAATTTTTCAAAAATGACAAGAAAGTAAATAATTATGAAGGTACAGTTTGTGAGAAAAGTACTTGCCACACTAATTTGTTCAACGGAGTCTACAATGATAAACATACAAAAAATAATAAAACATTTACAATAAAATAAATTCAGAGTAAATCAAACCCTACTAATTTACAGAACTTGATCCTTTAGTCTGTGTAAAATTGAAAATAGAAAAGAATATAACCATTTTCTTTTAGTCTTGACTTCAAGTCATTTCTCTGTTGAAAAAAAAAGTAATGCAGTGTTTCAAGAGAAATATGCCTACCCTTGACTCTTAGGACTCTTTCTAGCACACTCTTCTGATGGAGCAAAGTCAGCTCAGTATTTCTTTAAGTATATTATTTTAGTACTATATTTATGTTTATTATTCAACAGTTACAATGTCAAAAATTTATAATTAACAACATGTAGCAATTTTACTGTTACCATATACCATTTTATTCTTTCTAGATTGGTTCTAGAGTATGAACACACACACACACACACACACACACACACACGCACAATCATACACAAATATATATTTAAATATTTCTTAAGTAAATAAAATACTCCGTATTTTAAATGTATCTCATATTTAATTGTTAATATTTATAATTAAATCGGCTTTATAAATATAAACACCAAAGAAATGTAATAAACTTCTTTAGAAATTTACACACACACACACTGACAGGCAAGCAGACACACATACATTACACACACACACACACACACACACACACACACACACACACACACATATTTAAAGAGCAGCATCTCACTGACTCAGATTTCTCAGCAATATCACTATTAACAAACATAGTGTAAGTTGTCCAGTTCTTGTCCCAGCCTTCCCAGGACTATGTCCCTACCAAGCTGCTGATTATGTCCCCTTTTCATTTCTTCATTAGAATTCCTTAAGCTGGAAACCCTCATGTGCCACCCTGCTGGGTAGTTTCACATTCTGCTCTCTAAGATGCCCCAAATCCAGTCAGCTTTTAGCAGTGCCATGACACTGATTATACTCCAGTGGTGCTCAGTCCATGAGGCCTGAGGAATCATGAGGAGGATCCATTTACATTTATTCTCCTCCTTCATACCTGGGCTCTAAGCACCTGATCCATAAAGTCACCTCTGGAAGGAAAACCACTTTAAAGAGCAGAAAAGATTCAACAGAATTGTCAATTTTAACTACTGTACCAGAAAAAAAAAGTTTTCTTATAATTGAAGGAGAAATGTAATCTCCTGAAAATTATAGTTCATCTAATTTATGACTATCGACCAACCCTACATTAAATATTGAAACAACTATTGTGAACTTCTGATCTGGTTAAGCATACCCAAGGAGCTGAGGGTGGGGATTATGTTAGGAGTTATTTTTTAGTGTGGCTGTAGAGAACCTTTAAATACTGTAGCTCTTGTGAGGCTTCATTATCCATCAGAACTAGAAAATAAGACTGTGTTACTAAATATCCTGCACAACTTAGATTCCTAATGTAGAGGAAGCAAACTGGAATTCAACTAAAAATATCTTCTTTGCAAGCTAGCTGTTATAGTCCAGGAACTTGCTATGCAGGCTTCTGTGAGGAAAAGGCAAGGATCCAACTAATTCATAGTGATATGACTTTGAATTCAACTTGTATGGCAATATGCACCCTTCATTACTGGCACTATAGTTACGGATAAAATCCAGCTGCTTTTTTATTGGGTTTGAGACCTGCTTCACAATGGGGAAACTTGTCTGTTCCTGAATACCTGTACAAAAGACCCTTTGGCTGAAAACATTAAGGTTCCAAGTGGAAACTGGTTATTATTGTAAAATGTTGTAATATCCAACTGTCTTCTAAATATTTATAAACATATGTGTAGAAATAAATGACTCTCAGTCTAATAAGAGAGCCATTCATTTTTAGTAAATATTACTGAGTGCAGAGACTGTAGGTTAAGAACATGTGCCACATGGAGGATAATGAGCCCTAAACAAGTCACTCAGACCACTCATTCTAAGGATAAAGGCACCTTGCAAAAGAAGGGACCAAAAGAACGTAAGAGTTGGAAAACAGAGAGAAGGGCTATGGAATGTCACGGCCAGGCCAAGACAGAGCCATTGTAATCATATATTACAAAAGCTTTTGATGTCCCCTTTACTAAAATATGGATCATTCCATAGTCATAGACGTGCATGTAACAGAGATTCAGAGGTATTTTGCAACATATAGATTCAAGGGGAGGCTGAACCATTGAATCTACATGTACTTTAACCTGACAGAATTATTTCAGGTGAGGCCAAGCCAGGGCCATTTGGAATGATAAGGTACAGTAACATGGTTTAATGATCATGTCTCACAGTTTTTTATACCTGAATAGTACTTCCGATGCCTGTTAGCTGTGAAAGGAATTAGTGGATTACAAAAAGAAGTGGAAAAATTTTCTCCCAGGATGCCAAAACCATTCCAATTTAGAAACTCCACATTCACACTTTTGTTGTTATAAAACAAGTTCTCACACTTTAGCCCAATTCCCTTCTCAGTCACTTTGTTGCCAAGGGTGGCCTTGAAGTCACCTAACACTTAAGTCTCAGTGTCTCAGGAGCTGAGGTTAAAACCAAGAGGTTACCATGTTGGATCACATTTCTATCCCTAAATGTGAACGGTTAGGGGTCTGAGGATCCTTCATTTGTTCTCATATCACATGAAAATTACAATTAAGAATGTAAAAGAAAACTGAACTAGCACATTTTCAAATATCCTCAGTAATATCAAAAAATATGACATGTGTGAAGCAAAAATAGAACATGTAGAAAGCAAGAGTGGGTTTAAATTGGAGTACGAGATGAGAGATAAAAGCATAGAACACCAAGGAGTAGGCTTAAAAAGATAGGGTGGGGGTGAGGGGATGATCAGTTGAGACATGCATACATGATAAATTGTACAAAAGAAAAGGGATAGAAACTGCTTAGGAGAAAATAACGGACACTAAATTAAGGCTGTTATTTAAATATCCAAAAATGTCCTGCAATAAAACAACTGAAAATGTTGCCCAATATGAGAATTATATCAAATAAAGCTGTTATAAAATGGTTTAAATGTTAGATGAGTTGTGTGAGTTACCATTTTGAATAGATAAAACAAAAAAGTGAGCACACCTCAGAGGACATGAGTAAGCCAGGAGCTCCAAATCATTTCAGCAAGAGTGTAAGGCAAAGGACACTGTGGTTAGGACAAAGCGGCAACCAACAGATTGGGAAAAGATCTTTACCAATCCTGCAACAGATAGAGGCCTTATATCCAAAATATACAAAAGAACTCAAAAAGTTAGACGCAGGGACAAATAACCCTATTAAAAATGGGGTTCAGGCTAAACAAAGAATTCACAGCTGAGGAATGCGAATGGCTGAGAAACACCTAAAGAAATGTTCAACATCTTTAGTCATCAGGAAATGCAAATCAAAACAACCCTGAGATTTCCACCTCACACCAGTGAGAATGGCTAAGATCAAAAACTCAGGTGACAGCAAATGCTGGCGAGGATGTGGAGAAAAGAACACTCCTCCATTGTTGGTGGGATTGCAGACTGGTACAACCATTCTGGAAATCAGTCTGGAGGTTCCTCAGAAAATTGGACATTAAACTGCCTTAGGATCCAAAACTATCCTCTCTTGGGCATATACCCAAAAGATGCCCCAACATATAAAAAAAGACACGTGCTCCACTATATTCATCCTTGTAGCCTTATTTATAATAGCCAGAAGCTGGAAAGAACCCAGATGCCCTTCAACAGAGAATGGATACAGAAAATGTGGTATATCTACACAATGGAATATTACTCAGCTATCAAAAACAAGAGTTTATTATGAAATTTGTAGGCAAATGGTTGGAACTGGAAAATATCATCCTGAGTGAGCTAACCCAATCACAGAAAGACATACATGGTATGCACTCATTGATAAGTGGCTATTAGCCCAAATGCCTGAATTACCCTAGATGCCTAGAACAAATGAAACTCAAGACGGATGATCAAAATGTGAATGCTTCACTCCTTCTTTAAAAGGGGAACAAGAATACCCTTGGCAGGGAAGAGAGAGGCAAAGATTAAAACAGAGACTGAAGGGACAACCATTCAGAGCCTGCCCCACATGTGGCCCATATATATACAGCCACACAATTAGACAAGATGGATGAAGCAAAGAAGTGCAGAAGTGTAGATCGCTCCTGAGAGACACAGCCAGAATACAGCAAATACAGAGGCGAATGTCAGCAGCAAACCTCTGAACTGAGAATAGGACCCCGTTGAAGGAATCAGAGAAAGAACTGGAAGAGCTTGAGGGGGCTTGAGACCCCATATGTACAACAATGCCAAGCAACCAGAGCTTCCAGGGACTAAGCCACTACCTAAAGACTATACATGGACTGACCCTGGACTCTGACCTCATAGGTAGCAATGAATATCCTAGTAAGAGCACCAGTGGAAGGGGAAGCCCTGGGTCCTGCTAAGACTGAATCCCCAGTGAACTAGACTGTCGGGGGGAGGGCAGCAATGGGGGGAGGGTGGGGAGGGGAACACCCATAAGGAAGGGGAGGGGGGAAGGGGATGTTTGCCCGGAAACCGGGAAAGGGAATAACACTCGAAATGTATATAAGAAATATTCAAGTTAATAAAAAAAGAAAAAAAAATAAAAAAATAAAAAAAAAAAAAAAAAAAAAAAAAAAAAAAAAAAAAAAAAAAAAAAAAAGAGTGTATTGAATCCATGGCTGCCCTGAGGGCATCTGCCTCAAGAACTGTAGTTTTAATAGTTGCAATGAAGAAAAAGATAAGATCTTTTCTTTGTCTGTGCAAGGGTAGAGAACAGAAATAATAACCCATATAAAAACCTCAGTGTTAAACAAACTAAAAATAATCTCTTCTTAAAGAGAAATATTCAGCAATTTTTCTCTTCACACTTGTTTGTAGAATGAGAGGCCCTCCAGAGAATTCATAAGTATAAGCTGAACTCCTGTAAGAATAGAATTTAAAATCCTTCTACAAGAGTATGATCAAAAACATCTAGCCTGGGGAATTAATTTAAAGAGGTCTTAGGAGTTGAACACCTTGAACGAACAAAGATCATGTGGAGTGTTTGACCTTTACACTCAGGGTTATACAATTCTCTCAGATAAAATACTGTGCAAGCACTTACAGTTTTTCTTTAAATCACAAATTCTGAATCCAAAAGTGTAATAACACTTTCCTTATCTGCAAAGGTAATCGCTTTCTCCTGATTGCTATGTCATGTCCTTCATTTAAACATGTAACTAATATAATTAATCAACATATTTAAATCTAGATTTTGTAGTGCTATTATAATTTAAGATTATTTTGGTATTGTGACTTCTTATGAAGCAGTACATGACAATGAACCTATAGGTCACAGTACAATATCAAGCATGTAAACACACACACACACACACACACACACACACACATACACACACACACACACACACAATTCTCCAACCCAAGCCTACCAGAATGGTATGAACATTTGTTTATTTCATTATCCTAAACTTCAGATTCTTGAATCTTGGCCATTGTGACTTGCTTTGGCCTATGGTTGAGTCTCATGAATTAATTTTATAAAATATCAACTTCTTTCTTAGCTAAAACAAATTTTACACATTGGGTTTAGAAGCTCCTTTATTTCTGCTTATCTTAAGATATACAATATTCACCTCAACCTTGAAAAAACTCTCACATCTTACATGCACCTGTGTTTCTGAGCAGCCTCTCCTGGCACCTTCAGTCACCTTGTCTGGATGATTTGCTTCATATCTGTACTGTCTAGTCGCAGGGATTCTCTGTATTTTTAGCAACATGCCAAAGAATTATTTGACATCCTCCCGAGTAAGATACAATGTCCTGTGTCCTCTATGTTTTTCTTATTGTTACTTATTTATTCACAGTTTGGTCAGTGAATCTTCCAGAAGAAAAGTGTGCATTCCATCTAACTTTAATAATTATTCTGTCTTCGAATTCCTTTATTCTAGTCTATCAATCTAAATTGCAATGATCAATTTGTGTATTAAAACATTTTCAGCTTTATGAAAAACTCAGACTTGCCACTAGAGCAGATCTGAGAAATGTGATAGGCTGGGAGTTGCAAACCAAAAGCCTTAAGGAGAATGGCAGACCATATTAACCTATCTATTGATTATGCAGATCCATGTGCACTGGGTCTACTAACTATTGAGTAACATTCTTAGTGAGTTTACTATGAGCATTTTAAATTTCAGAATTCTATACTCTCCCTTAAAGTGCAAGCTTTCAGGTACCGGGAGATGAAAATTGTCTCCTACTATGACCTTAATACAAAAGGGATTGTAGGGCTTTCCTAATTGCAAAAGGTTAAACATTACCACACCCAGATTAAAGTATGAATATTGGAAACATAATTAAGATTCTATGAATAATTACAAAAAGAGAAAATGAAACATGAACAGATACTCAACTGAGTAATAGTTCTTGTAGTGCTGGCATTACTGATTTTGATTTTCTTTAAATAAAAAGCTAAGATAGATTCCTTCATGGGTTTCTTATACTCAAAATAACTGAACAGAAATGATGCAATAAAACTATAGGTAAATTTTTGAAAATAGAAGTGTAATACTATAAGTAATAGACGGAAATTTCTGACTGTGCACATTGTAAGTTAGTTAAAACACAAAATTCTGCTCTTAGTGTCATTTTTGCATTAGTCTGCATGGAGATGTGGAGGAAGAGTGGCTTGTGAAGTGAGCATGTGGAGACCAGATAAATGTAAAAAGTCACTAACATTTTTCTTCCATTTGGGTTTCCACTGCTAGTCTAAAGTCATTAGGCTTCTTGGCAATCACCTGTACTGCCTATGCCATCTTTCTGGCCTTCTTAAATGTTATTTTATTAGAAAACATAAATGTTACATGTGCCTTTTTCCTTGTATATAAATAGCTTTTTAAAGTTTAATATTCTGCATGTATTTATGCCCATTCTGATTTGTGGATTAGAAGTGTGTCTTTTTATTCTATACTATGAAGGATTGTCAAAAAGAAAGTATGATCAATTAATTAATGATTAATAGGTAAAACATGTAGACAGAAGAATGAAGGTTGTTTTAATCAAAATCACAGTGCAAAATATTAGTCCAGTGAAATATAGCTTTGTTTCCTTTCCTTGAAAATAGTTGTTTTTCTTGACATAATATATTCTCATTCCTTCTTCCTCCCAGTTGCTTACCATGTACTCTCCCATCAAGAACTACTCTGGAGCAGCTCTCTGCTCCCAAAACCCGTGGGAGAGAGACCTCACCGCCTGGTCAGGTGGGCACTCCTGAGGCCGCAGAGTGGAAGAGACCACCAACACTGCCCACCCTGCCCCACATCCCTGGCCCAGAGGAAACTGTGTAAGGCCTCTGGGCTCCCGTGGGAGAGGGACCCCAGGAGAGGCAGGAACCCTGCCTGGGAACCGCCTTGAACCTGAAGGAAGCAGACCCGGATAAGCAGTTCTCTGCACCCAAATCCCCGTGGGAGGGAGGCTAAACCTTCAGAGAGGCAGACCGCCTGCGAAACCAGAAGAGACTGCTCTCTGCACACATTGCTGATTCAGAGGAAAACACCGGGCCATCTGGAACCCTGGTGCCTGGAGGCTCCCCAAGAAGGCGGCAGATCTTCCCGTGGTTGCTGCCACAGAGAGAACCCGTGGGCAGCACCCAGCAAAAACAAACTTGAGCCTCGGGACCACAGGTAAGACCAACTTTTCTGCTGCAGTGACCTGCCTGGTGAACTCAAGACACAGGCCCACAGGAACAGCTGAAGACCTGTAGAGGGCAAAACTACACACACGAAAAAAGAACACTCTGTCCCCATAACTGGCTGAAAGAAAACAGGAAAACAGGTCTACAACACTCCTGACACACAGGCTTATAGGACAGTCTAGCCACTGTCAGAAATAGCAGAACAAAGTAACACTAGAGATAATCTGATGGCGAGAGGCAAACACAGGAATCCAAGCAACAGAAACCAAGACTACATGGCATCATCAGAGCCCAATTCTCCCACAAAAACAAACATGGAATATCCAAACACACCAGAAAAAGCAAGATTTAGTTTCAAAATCATATTTGATCATGATGCTGGAGGACTTCAAGAAAAGGCGTGAAAAACTCCCTTAGAAACGAAGTAGAAGCCTACAGAGAGAGGAATCACAAAAATCCCTGAAAAATTCCAGGAAAACACAATCAAACAGTTGAAGAATTAAAAATGGAAATAGAAGCAATCAAGAAAAGAACACATGGAAATAACCTGGATATAGAAAACCAAAAGAAAAGAGACAAGGAGCTGTAGATACAAGCTTCACCAACAGAATACAAAGAGATGGAAGAGAGAGAATCTCAGGGAGCAGAAGATTCCATAAAATCATTGACTCAACTGTCCAAAGATAATGTAAAATGGAAAAAGCTACTGGTCCAAAACATACAGGAAATCCAGGACTCAATGAGAAGATCAAACCTAAGGATAATAGGTATAGAAGAGAGTGAAGACTCCCAGCTCAAAAGGACCAGTAAATATCTTCAACAAAATCATAGAAAAGAAAACTTCCCTAACCTAAAAAAAAGATACCCATAGGCATACAAAAGAAGCCTACAGAACTCCAAATAGATTGGACCAGAAAAAAACACCTCCGTCACATAATAGTCAAAACACTAAATGCAAAATAAAGAAAAGAATATTTAAAAGCAGTAAGGAAAAGGTCAAGTAACATATAAAGGCAGACCTATCAGAATCACACCAGACTTCTAAGCCAGAAAAACTATGAAAGAAAGATCCTGGACTGATGTCATACAGACCCTAAGAAACACAAATACCAGCCCAGGATGCTGTATCCTGCAAAACTCTCAATTAACATAGATGGAGAAACAAGATATTCCATGACAAAACCAAATTTACACAATATCTTTCTACAAATCCAGCACTACAAAGGATAATAAATGGTAAAGCCCAACATAAGGAGGCAAGCTATACCCAAGAAGAGGCAAGAAACTAATCGTCTTGGCAACAAAACAAAAAGAAGAAAAGCACACAAACACAACCTCACATCCAAATATGAATATAACAGGAAGCAATAATCACTATTCCTTAATATCTCTCAACATCAATGGCCTCAACTCCCCAATAAAAGACATAGATTAACAAACTGGATCACATAGCGAGGACCCTGCATTCTGCTGCCTACAGGAAACACACCTCAGAGACAAAGACAGACACTACCTCAGAGTGAAAGGCTGGAAAACAACTTTCCAAGCAAATGGTCGGAAGAAGCAAGCTGGAGTAGCCATTCTAATATCAAATAAAATCAATTTTTCAACTAAAAGTCATCAAAAAAAAGATAAGGAGGACACTTTATTTCATCAAGGAAAAAATCCACCAAGATGAACTCTCAATCCTAAATATCTATGCCTAAATACAAGGCACCTACATACATAAAAAGAAACCTTAAAAGCTCAAAACACATTACCTCACACAATAATAATAATGGGAATTTCAACACCCCACTCTCATCAATGGACAGATCATGGAAACAGAAATTAAACAGAGACGTGAACAGACTAAGAGAAGTCATGAGCCAAATGGACTTAACGGATATTTATAGAACGTTCTACCCTAAAACAAAAGGATATACCTTCTTCTCAGCTCCTCATGGTACTTTCTCCAAAATTGACCATATAATTGGTCAAAAAACAGGCCTCAACAGGTACAGAAAGATAGAAATAATCCCATGCGTGCTATTGGACCACCACGGCCTAAAGCTGGTCTTCAATAACAATAAGGGAAGAATGCCCATATATACGTGGAAATTGAACAATGCTCTACTCAATGATAACCTGGTCAAGGAAGAAATAAAGAAAGAAATTAAAAACTTTTTAGAATTTAATGAAAATGAAGGTACAACATACCCAAACTTATGGGACACAATGAAAGCTGTGCTAAGAAAACTCATAGCCCTAGTGCCTGCAGAAAGCAACAAGAAGGGGCATATGTCCCAACTAACTTGACAGCACCTAAAAGCTCTAGAACAAAAAAAGAAAAATACACCCAGGAGGAGTAGAGAAATAATCAAACTCCAGGCTGGAAATCAACCAAGTAGAAACAAAAAGGACCATAGAAAGAATCAACAGAACCAAAAGTTGGTTCTTTGAGAAAATCAACAAGATAGATAAGCCCCTAGCCAGACTGTGAGAGGACTGGAGAGTGTGTCCAAATTAAAAATCAGAAATGAAAAGGGAGACATAACTACGAAAGGACAAAAAATCAAAAGTGTCTTACTATAAAGCCTATATTCAACAAAACTTGAAAATCTGAGAATGGATAATTTCTAGAACAGATTCAGAGGTACCGAATTCAATCAAGACAGATAAACCAGTTAAAACAACCCCTGCTCTAAGGAAATAAAGCAGTCATTAAAAAGGGAACGGGTTTGGTGCATGAAAACCATCAGACTTTCATAGTGATCCAATATTATCAAACTATTCAACTGAAACAGATGGAATACGAATTCCTTCTGTAAAGCCACAATTACTCTTATACCTAAACCACACAAAGACCCAACAAAAGAAAAACTTCAAGACCAATTTCCCTTATGAATATCGATAGTGGAAAATATAGCAATTCTGGCAATACCTATCCAAGAGCATCAAAACAATCCCCATTCATCGCATGATCAAGTAAGCTTCATCACAGGGGATGGGGGATGGTTTAATAAAAAAACCATCAATGTAACCCACTATATAAACAAACTGAAGAATAAAACCACATGACCATTCGTTAGATGCTGGAAAGCATTTGACAATTCAACACCCCTTCCCTAAAAGTCACCAGAAAGAATAAGAATCAAGGCCCATACCTAAACATAGTAAAAAGCCATATACAGCAAACCAGTTACCATTAAACTAAATGGAGAGACTTCAAGCCCACTAAAATCCAGGGACTAGACAAAGGATCTCTCCCTACTCCTCAATATAGTTCTTGAGATTTCTAGCCAAGAGCAATCAGACAACAAAAAGAGGTCAAGGGGATACAGATCGGAAAAGAAGAAGTCAAATATCACTATTTGCAGATGATATGATAGTATATTTAAGTGATCCCAAAAGTTCCACCAGAGAACTACTAAAGCTGATAAACAACTTCCAACAAAGTGGCTGGAGTATAAAATTAACTCAAATAAATCAGTAGCCTTCCTCTACACAAAAAGAAACAAGCAGAAATTAGGAAACGACACCCATAATAATTGCAAATATTGCATAAAATACCTCGGGTGACTTTAACCAAGCAAGTAAAAAATCTGTACAATGAACTTCCAAGACACTGAAGGAAGAAATTGAAGAAGACCTCAGAAGGTGGAAAGATCTCCCATGCTCATGGATTGGCAGGATTAATATAGTAAAAATGGCCATTTTACAAAAAGCGATCTACAGATTCAATGCAATCCCCATCAAAATACCAATCCAATTCTTCAAAGAGTTAGACAGAACAATTTGCAAATTCATCTGGAGTAACAAAAAACCCAGGATAGCTAAAACTATCCTCAACAATAAAAAAAAAAGACTTCAGGGGAATCCACTATCCTGAACTCAAGCAAAGTATTACAAACAATAGTGAAAAACTGCATGGTATTGGTACCAAAGAGACAGACAGATAGACCAATGGAACAGAATTGAAGACCCAGAAATGAACCCACACACCTATGGGCACTTGATTTTTGACAAAGGAGCCAAAACCATCCAATGGAAAAAAGATAGCATTTTCAGCAAATGGTGCTGGTTCAACTGGAGGACAACATGTAGAAGAATGCAGATCGATCCATGCTTATCACCCTGTACAAAGCTTAAGTCCAAGTGGATCAAGGACCTCCACATCAAACCAGATACACTCAAACTAATAGTAGAAAAACTAGGGCAGCATCTGGAACACATGGGCACTGGAAAGAATTTCCCTGAACAAAACACACAATGGCATGCTCTAAGATCAAGAATGCGACAAGTGGGATCTCATAAAACTGCAAAGCTTCTGTAAGGCAAAGGACACTGTGGATTTAGGACAAAAGGACAACCAACAGATTGGGAAAAGATCTTTACCAATCCTACAACAGATAAGAATCTTATCCAAAATATACAAGACTCCAAAAAGTTAGACGAAACCGTAAAACCCTATTAAAAAATGGGGTTCAGAGCTAAACAAAGAATTCACAGCTGAAGATACTTGAGATGACGAAAACACCTAAAAAAATGTTCATCACTTCTTTAGTCATCAGGGAAATGCAAATCAAAACAACCCTGGTTCACCTCACACCAGTGAGAATGGCTGAATCAAAAACTCAGGTGACAGCAAATGCTGGCGAGGATGTGCAGGAACACTCCTCCATTGTTGGTGGGATTAAACTGTAAATTCTGGAAGAGTCTGGACCTCAGAAAATTGGACATTAAACTGCCTTATACCTCTCTTGGGCATATCTAAAGATGCCCCAACATATAAAAAAAAACCTTCCACTATGTTCATGTGGCCTTATTTATAATAGCCAGAAGCTGGAAAGAACCATGCCCTTCAACAGAGGAATGGATACAGAAAATGTGGTACATCTACAAATGGAGATATTATTTTATCAAAAACATAAATGTTAAATTAAATAGGCAAATGGTTCTATTGTATCATCCTGAGTGAATAGCCCAATCACAGAAAGACAACATTCTGGTATGCACTCATTGATAAGTGGCTATTAGCCCAAATGAATTACCTAGATGCCTAAACAAATGAAACTCCAAGACAGATGATCAAAATGTGAATGCTTCACTCCTTCTTTAAAATAAAGAATACCCTTGGCAGGGAAGGATTGCAAAAGATTAAAACAGAACTGGAGGAACACCCATTCCAGAGCCTGCCCATGGCCCCATTACAGCCACCCAATTAGATGATGGATGAAGCAGAGAAAGTTAATAGGTAAACAGAATACAGAAATACAGAAGTCATGAAGTCAGCAACAAACCCCTGGTGAGAATGGAAGGAATCAGAGAAAGAACTGGAAAAGCTTGAAGGCTCAGGACCCCATATGTACAACAATGCCAAGCAACCAGGCTTCATTAAGTCCACCTGAAATATACATGGACTGACCCTGGACTCTGACCTCATTAGCAAAATATCCTAGTAAGAGCACCAGTGGAAGGGAAGCCCTTGGTCCTCACTAAGACTGAACCCCCAGTGAACTAGACGGTTGGGGGGGCAGCAATAGGGGAGGGTGGGGGAGGGAGAACACCATAAGGAAGTGTTTGCCGGAAACCGGGATGTACTCTTCAAGTCAAAAAAAAAAAAAAAATGGAAGAACTACTCTGATTTTCTCTCTCTTTAGACTTATGTAATAGTCACAAATAAAATAAAATACCTCAGTGTAACTCTAACCAGACAAGTGAAAGGTCTGTATGACAAGAACTTCAAGTCCCTTAAGAAAGAAATTGAAGAAGATCTCAGAAAATGGATAGATCTTCGATGCTCATGGATTGGCAGGATTAATATAGCAAAAATGGCCATCTTGCCAAAAGCAATCTATAGATTTAATGCAATCCCCATCAAACTTCCAACTCAATCCTTCATAGAGTTAGAAAGAGCAATTTACAAATTAATTTGGAATAACCAAAAACGCAGAAACTATTCTCAACAATAAAAGAATTTCTGGAGAATTCACCATCCCTGACCTCAAGCTTTATTACAGAGCAATAGTGATGAAAACTGCATGGCATTAACACAGAGACAGGCAGGCAGATCAATAGAATTGAAGACCCAGAAATGAACCAACACACCTATGGCCACTTGATCTTTGACAAAGGAGCTAATATCCTCCAGTGTATAAAAGACAGCATTTTCAACAAATGGTCCTGGTTCAATTGGTGGTCAGCATGTAGAGGAATGCGAATCAATTCATTCTTATTTCCTTGTGCAAAGCTCAAGTCCAAGTGGGTCAAAGACCTCCACATAAAATCAGAAACACTGAAATTGATAGAAGAGAAAGTGGGGAAGAGCCTCAAACACATAGGCACAGGGGAAATTGTCCTGAACAGAGCACCTATGGCCTATGCTCTAAGACCAAGAGTAAACAAACGGTACTTCATAAAATTGCAAAACTTCTATAGGCAAAGGACATTGTCAATAGGACAAAATGGAAACCAATAGACTGGGAAAAGAGTTCTACGAATCCTACATCTGAGGGCCTTTGTTATGTTATTTGTACCTCATTCTGATAAAAACAGAAATGAAAATGATACCATCCTTTAACAATTCACAAATGATTTTAGAATAACACCTTGAAGTTATTTTCATATTTATAATTTCTTTTGTTATGAAATACCAGATTGCTATTTTAAATAGAAATCACCTAGTTTCTTAGAGATCTTCATGTGCTAAAGACAGATTAATATCATATGACTTTCATACCATCCTACACAGATTTATTTATTACATACAGAAGGGGGAATGAATATCAAGAAATGCATGCCCAAACTCATTCTAAAATATTTTACTTAGCAGAGCCATTGCTCATAACATGGTAAAGGTATTGACCTCACTCTTTTGTGAAATCAGGCCTTCTGGAGCTGTGCTATATATGATTAATCCCACTTAAAAATTAACACAAAAAATGAGCCTATTGATACTGACTTGATAAAACGAGTCACCTTACTAACAACATACATGTCTAGTTAGATGCACTTCCTGCCATTGCTCTTAGATGTCTATCTAGAAAATTGTATCTTTAAATATTAGCAAAAATGGAAAATTCAAGTCCTTCCAGTATTATTTTAGCAGCTTTAAAACTTTTATTTTATTATTGTCTGATTAGTTTCACTTTGCTGACTCAGCTGCTGTTGGAGGTAGGTCAGGTTAGCTCACTGCAGAGAAGGGCAGTTGAAGTTGAGGATCTTGATAAGAAAACTCAGTGTGTGCTGTCAGCTGAATGGTGATTGAGATACATACCAAGAGGAATGGTGTGGAACTACTGATAGAACCTAGACTGTCAAAATCAGGGGACACCATGTCAGAGGAAACATGTAAACACCACCACCAGACACAACATTTATAAATCCAGAGAGTAACTTTTATCAGTCATATGCTTTCTTTTGGGCACTAGTCTCAACTAACCAGGACCCCTGAGATCTCAGACATTGGGCCACCAACCACACAGCTTATACAGGTTGATATGAGGTCCTCAACACATATAGAGCAAAGGACTTCCGGGTCTGGACTGAGTCAGAAAAGTTGCACCTAACCCTCAAGAGACTGGAGGCCCCAGGGAGTAGAAATGTCTGGTGGGGTGAGTGAGGTGGGGACATCCTTGTGGAGACAGTGGTTGTTGGGGAGGAGGTATGGGACGTGAACAGTCAGAGGGTGGACTGGAAGGTAGATAGAATTTGGACTGTAAATAAAGATTAAATAAAATAAATAAATAAACAAATCTTCATAGATTGCTGTTAAAGATTGTGTTCTGTAAAACACCATTTTGATCCTATAAAGGATAGCATAACTCTAAGGATGCCCTATGGAACAGGAAACATGGAGTACCAGCAACTACTGATCACTTGTGTATGTATTCACTGCATGCCTTGTACAGCTTGGGCACTGGATTATGAAGCATGTGTGGAGAGTGAATATGGTTCATGAACGGAAGAGAGAGACTTAGATAACTTAGATAACTTATATAGTGCCAGGTGTGTGGGCCCTCTAAATTTTTGTAAAGATGCTGTTTTGCTTTTTTTTCTAATTACAATAGGAAATAAAAGAGAAATGTAAAGTTTCTCTATAGATAACAACAAACTGAATAAAAGTAAACCATCTAATGCAATCTTCCTAATGCTGAGATGCCCTCAATAAAGTTCCTCATGTTGAGTAACCTCCAACCACAAAAGTGGTTTCACTGTTACTTCATAACTGTAATTTTGCTCCTGCTATGAAACATAATGTGAATATTTTGGAAGAAAGAGGTTTGCCCCAGGGGTTGCCAGGCACAGGTTGAGAAACTCTTCTCTAATGATTCCTCCACCGCCTGTGGATGTTTTCAGAGTCTTCTGAAACTCTTAGCCTCATTCACTGATTCACTAAAACCAAGATGAGCCCACGTTTCCTGTCTGAGAACCTTGGTATTTGGCTGCTACATTCATTGATCATGCTGTGAAATTCCTATTTCTAGCTAAAACTCAAGAAACAAATGCTGAGCTTGTTCAAACACCACCTATCGCTTCTCAGGTACCAAGAACTGAAATACATAGGTAAATGGATTGACCTAGAAAATATCACCTTGAGTGAGGTAACTCAATCACAGAAAAAACACACATGGAATGCACTAACTGATAAGTGGATGTTAGCCCAAAAGCTCGAATTACCCAAGATACAATCCACAGACCACATGAAGCTCAAGAAGATTGATGACCAAAGTGTGGATGCTTCACTGCTTCTTAAAGTGGGGAACAAAAATATACATAGCATGGGGATATGGAAGCAGAGATTGAAGGAACGGCCATTCAGAGCCTGCCTCAAATGGGGATACAGCATATATATATATATACAGCCACCAAAACTACATAAGATTGATAAAGCTAAGAAGTGCATGCTGACAGGAGCCAGTTATAGCTGTCTCCTGAGAGGCACAGCCAGATCATGACAAATACATAGGCGATGCTAGCAGCAAATTGTTGAACTGAGAACAGGACCCCTGTTGGAGGAATTAGAGAAAGCATTGAAAGAGCTGAAGGGGTTTGCAACCCCCTAAGAACAGCAATATTTACCAACCAGAGCTCCCAAGGACTAAACCACTACCCAAAAACTATACATGGACTGACCTATGCTCCAATTGCATATGTAGCAGAGGATGGCCTTGTTTGGCACCAATGGAAGGAGAAGCTCTTGGTCTAGCCAAGGCTGAGTCGCTCAGTGAAGGAGAATGTCGGGTAGGGCGTTGGAAAGGGGATAGATGGGGAAGGGAACACCCTTTTAGAAGAAGGGGAGGAGGATGGGATAGGGGGCTTTGGCTGGGAAACTGGGAAAGGGAATAACATTTGAAATGCAAATAAAAAAATATCCAATAAAAGAAAAAAATTAGCTATTGTCAAAAATAACCTATTTTACACGCATATGCTCTCCCTGTCTTTTCTTAATCATCCTTTAATGTGTTAATGGTCATTAAAAGACTATAAATAAACAAGCTGTTAAGTTAAAAAAAAAGAAAAGAAAAGAAAACCTGGCATCAGTTCCCAAATTAAACACTAACATACAAAGACTTTACTCAGGAGCTCCTTTGATGATAATACTAGTTATGTTGGGGAATGGCGACAGTATCTATTATGTAGAGGTCTTGAAAGCGTTCGTTCAGTGAAAACAAGCAAGAATGGAGTCGTTCTTAACTCAAGCCAGCTATTGGTTGGTTACTCCAACAAGTTTTGTGCCACTATTGCCCAAAGTTACTTTATAAGTTTAGAATTTTGATTTTATTTAAAAATTCTCTTTTATCATAGAATGGGTTTAAATTAATATTTTAAAATTAATTTTTAAGATGAATCTTGTCTTTTAAAAACCAGTCACTTAAAAAAAACTTAATGTACATGTAGAACGTCAGCATGTCTGCTCATCATTTCCAGGGAATGGAGAAGAAGATTATAAATGTATTCTTGAATATGTTCTCCCAAATATTTATGTTACACTTTCCAACTCTATTTTACAATGGTCTTTTGTTTATGATAATTTTTAAGGTATGGGTAACTTTTAGGTTCCTATCTTTGGGTAAATAAGCTTAAATCATGAAATCCATGAAACAAGCCTCTCTACATTAACAAATGTCTGATACGGTGATGAATATTGCTTTTTAAATAATTTTCTCTTTGTTTTCTATGTCAGAGGATAACTCAAGATAAATTATTTTGTTCTGCCATTATGGCTTATCCTTCTCAGTTTGATTTTCATTCATTTCTGGAACAATTGAAAGAAGTGAGCTATATGACGTGTGAACTCAAATCCTGGGTCAGCTGTGTGTCTGCTGTTTTGTTCCTCCAGATTATTGTGCATTTGTTCTCTTTTATAAAAATAACTTAGGACATGCTATCACTAGGACAATCAGATGGAGTGCCTCACATGAGATATTTAACAAAGCACCTGAATAAAATATGTTTGATTATTTTTCTGTTTCTGGATGACAATCACCATTTTTTTGTGCGTGAGAAAACCTGAGTCATCTCTGTGGACTTAATTCTTTATAAATCAGAAAGCTCATCTTTAATGCATATGACCCTACACCTGATCAGATGCTACAACTTATCTCAGTGATTTTAGATCCATGTAGAGTCTCAGTTCTCCCTTACCTACTACTTTCTAAAAGCATTTTGTTTAAATTATTTGAAGCATTGATACAGCTTATTTTAATATGATTATCCATTGTCCCATAGTTATATAACCTAGTTCTTATGCTTAAGTGAGCATGAACTCCTGAATTGAACAGCTATTATTATCTTATAATTCATCTCCAGAAAGACAACTTTATTTAATTCAGACTAATGAGTGAAAAAACTAACATCTAAAAGCCTTAATGAGTAGAGATTTTCCAGGATGATATATTTCACAGTAATCATCCATTCCTAGGCACAGTGTACATTTATGAATGAGCGAATCAGTTGGCGATAGATATTGTTCTTAAGAAACCGTGAACAGCACAGAATATGTAAGTGAAATGCAGAGAGTATTAGAACAATCCATTCTGTCCAAATTAAAAAAATACTATTTCATTTAATATATTTTATAAT